>NC_051162.1:65348783-65632373 GCF_013339745.2 Dermacentor silvarum
AGCTGATTGCTGCACTCTCGTTAAATGCTAACGCTTTTTGGGTGCATGACACCATTTACCACACCTTACGTTGTCATTTTCGTGGCACATGAAAAATTTGTGCTCTTCAAATGAATGTTCTATGGTGTAAGTGCTGCATTTTTGGCTTATTTATTTAATGTACTAAGCTTGAAAATGCCGCTAGTCAGACATAATAGAGCACAGAGAAAAGGCACAACTGCACGCGGCATGGTCTTATCCTTACAATAAATTCGGCTAACGAGCCAGATCATGAATCCAACACAAAATTATATCTCGCACCAAAGGAATGAGGAAAAACCACAAGGACACACTAAGTTCGACAATCTATTGTTAACAGGTGATTCAAGGGTGACGCAAGGCGACAACTGTTGCATATGACGGCGTGCATATGACTAGACCATCAATAGAATAACATGACTTAGTGAAC
This sequence comes from Dermacentor silvarum, assembly GCF_013339745.2. Lineage (NCBI taxonomy): Eukaryota > Metazoa > Arthropoda > Arachnida > Ixodida > Ixodidae > Dermacentor > Dermacentor silvarum. The sequence goes on from NC_051162.1 coordinate 65,349,232, forward strand.
CAAGAACCAATATGCAGCCATGCGTAAAACTTTATTATAGCAACACATTTTCAGCATTGTTCGTACAACTAACGCTTGAAGCCTGTGTATATTGCGGCGGTACGTATATGTTTTATTGCTGCATGGCCCACTTTTGTTATTACGCCTGCGTAACACCGTGACTAAATTTCGCCTCATCGCACCACATTTAAGCCTTCTTGAAAACAGAACCAGGACGATTCATTCACTGGAACAGCCTTTCATTTATTTATCACACAGTCCCATATTCGCTCGAGAGGATTATAGCGGGGAGCATGTATACACGCATTAAAACTTTTTTCAAGGTAAGATTATAAGAAGTGATACCCAACCAAACAAGATCTAAACAAGTAAACAAAGCACCAGGGCCGAATTCACAAAGCTTTTCGATCGTAAGTGCTGCACCACGATTGGCTGACACCTGCTTCTGCGACAGTTTTAGCGTGAGAACGTTTTTGTGAATCCGCCCCATATGTAGCATACAGTAGTACCATGACCTAAAAAAAGATTTTGAAATTAAGGCGTGTAAATTGTTATACATTACCAGAATTTGGGGACATCGCCGAACAGCGCCTCTAGCGGCCGCCTCTGAAAACATACGCGTTTTCTATGGGAGAGCGTCGTTTTTTTTCCAAATAACTAATCATAGAAGCCATGTTTTAAAATATTCCATGGAAATAGGCTCTTGGCGCTTAGCCCGAAATAACATGCAAGTGGTACCATTACATACGGCAGAAAACTCGTTCCAAATTGCGGGCGAAGTTTCAATTATGGGAGTCTATTGAAAAGCCAAAATTTTGGAGGCTTTTTTTGGCCAGTAAAAAGCAATTTGCGATGAACCTATTGCATTGACTGACGTATTCCTGGGGATTTATCAACTTCAATGATTTATCAACTTCAATGAATCAGCTTTCAGCTAGTTGCAGCAGCAGCTCTTGAAATTGCAAAGAAGTCGTTCCAAAATCGCAGTTTTCATAACAAGGTCGCGGAATTTATTGTGGTACATATATAAACCTAATTTTCGCCAACAGCAGCCCTTCGAAGCGGTAGCCGAGTGTGTTGAGCGACCACAGATCAAGATCACTGATAACCACGGTCGTGAGTTCGCAGGTTCAAAGCCAGCTGTGTCGCGCTTCTTCTTATCACTTTGTCACTGCCTAGTTTGGCAGTTTTCCACCCGATGGCATATTACGAAGTGCAGGACATTTGGTTACGGTTCTTGTTCGGTTTCTTTCTACTGTACCACCGTCTTCCTAAAAAATAGCTGGCTGGTTTCGAGAACATGCGAACGTGCTTCCAAACATCTTTTGCACTTTAGGTATATTGTATTTTGGAGAAAAAACCCAGGTAACGTGTTTTGAAAGTACATTTCTTTCTTAAGGTGAATATTTATGAAGACATTACTAAGAAATATCTTGCCTTTTCAGCTACGTCTTGAGAAAGGCGTGTTTGTGCAACTCTTGTGCGGCTTGAAACGTACCACAAAAATAAATAGCGTCCAGTGTGTGCAATTAAAAGACACAGAAGTAGAAAAGTTGGCTGCAGCCCCAGACGTAGTATTTTTACAAAGGAATACAGTTGAAGCAATTTGACTGAGTATATTTGCATTACTTGAAAGCAGAATTTTTGCGTATACCTGACCTTCAGTGCAAATGAAGGCTATCCGAATTAATGCACAAGCTTGTTTGCTTAGTACAAACCAGTACCTAGAAACATAAACATTCTACCCTCAGTATGCAGCGCACGTGTCCTGTGATTTGAACCATTCCCATATACCTTCACAAAATTCCAGAAATACTAAAGGTCTTCATATCCTTTTACCCTTTTGCCACAACTTAAGCAGAGGAGTATTGGAAATTATGCGAAAAGACACTGGGACGTGTTAATGTAGCCTGTCGTGTAAAAATAGAGAACGACTCCAATCACAGACCACACTCTTTTTGAATTATGCCCACAAAGTTGTGCAAGAAGACACTGTTTTCGGCTACAATTACCGAAGTTGCCATATAGCATTCTGCTGTTCTGTTCTTGACTAACTCTATTCCTGAATCAGGTCACAGCACCATGATATAATTACTGGTGCAATTCTTTAGTAATTCTGTGCGAATATTCTCCTACCCTAAATTTAACATGTTTCAATAATTGAAGAAACATAGAAAGGACCGTGACGGTTTGCAGAAATGTTCCTTTATTAGAATCGTTTATGACCCATATCGGTACGGTCGTTTTGTCATGATCACGCCAGCGTGCACTGAGCATCATTAATCATTTTGTCTACTGCCTATAAATAAAATACAAAAGTGTCGTTCGTTGTGTGTGAGTAGCACAATGGCAGCTGGACCTTTCACATGGTCCTACTAAGCCAAACCTTGCCTTTTCTGCCATGGTGCCACAGGACATGTCAATTTCACACTTGATTTTTGCCCTTTCAGTTTCCTAGAAAGCATAGGGAGGTAAAAAAGACGAACAGGCGAAATTTTGAAGTAATCCTGAGATTTCAGTAAAATTTCATAGGCAATGTTATGATCCTTTATTTGTTTACAAATTTATTACACCTCATTGGTGATAATAATGACGTACTACATAGTAGTTCAGTTCTTACACTTAATACATCATGTCTGAGATGGCTGTCCTGAAAATTAACCAGGTGTAAGCATTGCATGACGTTGGCTGGAAGGCCATTCATTAAAAATGTGTGCAGAATAAAGAAAATACAGGTGTTCAATGGCACAGTCACCTTCAAAAGTTTACGCGGCCGAGATTCTGCGAATAAGTTCATTTTCAACGCAGCTACGCCAACAGCCAGTAAAAGTATGCAAAACTTTTATTTACTCTAGACCAGTATACGCTGTAAATCCGAATGCCACGATGCGTGCCTCAGGCGTAGAAATATAATATTTTTTCAGCTTGAGGCGTGTGAAAGCTTTGGACGCTGACTATACGTTCTGAAGGCCAGGCTGCTTCTTAGCTTATACGTGATGACAAGCGCCGAGCTTTTGATGATGAAATATTCGAGCGTAGAATTGTAGAACTTGTGCAAGGTCAGGTGACTTCACGACGCAAACCTAGCGATAGAAGCTCAGCATGCTTTTGGTTTATTAACACTGATGATAAATCAATAGTCAGAGTAAATTAATGTTACTTCCCGTTTCTGGACAGACTCGAGGGTAATGCATACGCTCTATATAACTGAAGGTTCCATGCTAATTCCATACAGGGCATTCATATTCGAATTTTGGCCTGTCTTACGCCTACCGAATCTTTAGCAATGAGCAGAGGTAGGCAATTGCTCCTTGGGATGTAGCCGAGGCCATGGTAGATGTGATTAGTAATGCGGTATTTGTGAGTAGGCTGACTGGGATTATTACATGAAGTACGGCAACGTACCTAGGTTAAGTCACGGTGGAAATTACAGAGCCCTTTATTGTATATATGTTGAAGTCCTGTGAGAGTGTCTATGCTAAAAAGTTATAAGTTTAATAATATCACGACTGAGTAGCCTTCTGTTAAGCTGTTGGTAAAAATACTGTGTACGAAGTTCTATTGTGGTTTAAACTGCAACGTTATCAGCGTTTCCAAAAGAAAGCGACTACAAGTCCATCTTTCTCGGGCGTTCATTTAACCTAGGTACCACTGCCTGACTCGTGACCTTTATATTTTTAAATCTGCCCCGATGACGTTTGTTACGTTGCGGAAAAAATAAATACCCTTTCTAAAGAATGAACCATCACAGCTTCCCGACAAAGCGCGGTACGTTGGCGCAAGTCGTCATGTGTGATCACGATAAGAACGACCACCCGTCGTTAAAAATGACTTGTCAGTCCCCGGTTTTTCTTTTTTTGTCAAGGACGCGACTAAACCGTAGAAGGGTAATCCCGACCTTTTCATGATGCTTGCGACTTTTTTGGTTCCGGACGAGCGCGTTCTGTGTGTTTAATTCAGGCGCCTGGCATCGAAAGGCTTAAGCCTTTAAACAGCGAAAGGTTTTCACTGTCACTTCGGTAGCTCCACGGAAAGCGCAGAAAATCAGTCCACTTTCAGCATAAGCGCTCTGACCCAAGACACATATTTGCGAGAAAGGAGCTTCTATATTACCCATAGCGAGAAATGTATCCACAAATTACACCTCATTATACCGATGTGTTTATGAGCCGTACTCTGGTGCCTGTATTCCGTATTATGACAAAAAACATAGTTTGTGCAGTGCCAGTAGCCTAAACGTAAAACAGGAAATTGAAGTCATCACAAAGACTGTCATATATCATAAATTTCAAGAAAAAAAAAAACTAAAAATGTACTTCATTATACTCGCAATGCAAACTTTGATGCATGTGATTCATTTCAATTTCCTATCTGTTCCGACCGGCCGTGGTTTCTGAGTGGCTATGGTGTTGGGTTGCTGAGCACGAGGTAGCGGGATCGAATCCCGGCCACGGCGGCCGCATTTCGATGGAGTCGAAATGTGAAAACACCCGTGTACTTAGACTTAGGTGCACGGTAAAGAACCCCAGGTGGTCCAAATTATTCCGGAGTCCATAAGTACGGCGTGCCTCATAATCAGATCGTGGTTTTGGCACGTAAAAGCCGATAATTCAATTAAATTTTTAAAACCTAGATGTTGCTAATCGTAGTGTTTATGGGGAAATAAACATGCACTCTTAGCGCGCGCAGAAATTACGCCGGTTTCTAGCGAGGGGAGCTTCGCGCCGTGACGCAGCAGACGCCTTCAAGCATTGACAGTGCAGCATGCTGCCGGTCGAAATATACGGGCGGTGGGGTGAAACTCGGATGCGGCAGGGGCTGCCGTTGCAACGCGAGGATAATTGGATGTGACGGACGTTCGCGCCGAAGATTAAAAAGATTGTTGATATTAAAGCGACAGCTGTACACTATGACGTAGCCAAACATGGTGGGTTTTATTGGTGGATCATGAATGCTATCACAGAGAAGGTTTACTGCAAAGCGTTATATGGCGGGCAGAGGCGCGGTGGGGTTTAAAGCGATAGCCCTGTGGCGGCCCATATGCGCAAAAAAATTGTACCTTAAGTATCCTTACGTGATTTGAATGCGAAAGCATTATGACTTCTCTTAGTCATTACCAATAAACACTTCTTAAGTATTACAACCTGTTTGCGATCCTTCCTTCGCTTTCTTTTCTCTGCGTTCATTAGTCACCCGACCACAACCATTCAGAACTCATCGCCAAGTAGCTACGAGTTCATATGGTGATCCAGTTTAATCCACCTAAACCAAATTTAATTCATTGTAATTTAGTTTACTTCACTTTAATTCACTTGACTTCACCTTAAGTCACCCTACTGTAACTTGTTGTAACTTTAATTCACTTCACTGTAATTCACCTTAATTCACAATAACTACCCATAATTACTACTAATTAACGTTGTCATACCATTTACTATCTTCTCTATTACTACTGATTTCATTCAAGACGCTGATGAAGTTACATTGACTTTTCATACCACTCGTTGTGGATGATGCCGGATTTTCTGCCTCATGGCTCATGTAATGCTTTCGCATTAAGGACTACTGTACACCCGCCGGGGTGGCTCAGTCAGCTAAGGCGTTGCGCTGCTGAGCACGAGATCGCGGGATCGAATCCCGGCCGCGGCGGCCGCGTTTCGATGGAGGCGAAATGCAAAAACGCCCGTGTACTTGCGTTGTAGTGCACGTTAAAGAACCCCAGGTGGTCAAAATTAATCCGGAGCCCTCCACTACGGCGTGCCTCATAATCAGAACTGGTTTTGGCACGTAAAACCCCAGAAAGAAGAAGGACTACTGTAGACGACAACGTTCCGTCTGTACGGCGCAGAGTAAACAGCTTTGCCACTTTCATTGCGATTTGTGCAGCCCCGGTGCGCAGCGCCCCGTCATGCTCAGAGTTGCTGCAGATAGTTCTTGCGCGGCGACGAGGGGGAGCGTGTATACTGCTCGAGTGCCCGCGATAGGAGTGAGACCGCTGCTCCGGCCTAAGCGGCCAGATGTGCTTCCTGACACCGTGGTGGGAACGCGCCTTTGCCGATACGCATGGCACAAGAGCTGAAGCAAGTGGTATACCGGCGTTGTTTCCGCCATGTTCTCTGCTCTGTGCCGAGTAGAACGACTGATATCACTTGTCACGGCGTGACGACGCTCGGCCAACGGCGGTGCTGGTGGCGCGAGGAAAAGAGAGGCCCTGCGTATACAGGGGCACTATCCATCACCAGTACACGGGAGCCCAAGCCCAGTGTCCACTAAAGTTTGCTTAAGAGATTTAATAGTGGAGAAGTGGTTTATGGTAAATGAAAAAACAATAATCACGATAAGTAAGCCAGATAATGTTGATTCCACTGTCAATCTGCATCAAATCGGCAAATTTAACACATGAAAACTTTTCTATAATCGCAATGGAATATTCGCATCAATTATGCTAAAACACTGCGTTGGATCTCACGTAAACCTTTCATTGTTGTTGTACTTCCTCTATAATAATGATTTAATGATAAGGGAATAGTAGTAGCAGTAGGAGTAGTTACTAGTAGCAGTAGTAGGACTGATGGGACTTCAGACCCCCCCCCCCCCCCCCCCCCCCGACATTATTTCGTGCTGGCATGCACCACCGACCAAAACAACCACCGGCGCCGGGAATAATTCTGGATTTTGTCCGCAATGTCTTTTTCACACTCCAAAACACATTTCGGCACGCATATTGCGAACTCGGGCTCGATTTCGTCGCAACGCCCTTGGCACCTGGACTCGCATAACGCAAGGAGCCCCATCCGAGCACTAACTTTCAAGGGTTTTTCGATAGCGAGCGGGCGCGTTGCGTCATCTCGCAGCGGCCGCGGAATCTACGGAGCGCATGGAATTAAATTCCGAAACTTTATGGGTAAAAAGTTCTCATAAACTTATGACGCGAAAGGTGCACTGACATTTACAAAGGCGTGCTTTAGATTTTCAATTCTGGAACTTTATGGGTTTAATGTTCTTATAAACTTGAGCTAACATGCGCGAACTTGAGCCCTCGTGTCCAAGCCGTTTCAGAAATGGAAGGCCGTGCTCGCAATCTTCCACACACACGAAAATACTAAATATGACCGTGACTGCCAGATGGCAGCTGATAAGTTTCTCCAAACATTTTCAGGAAACACGCCCAATGTGATCCATCAGCTGGACCAGGGCAGGCGAAGTAAAATAAGAGAAAACAGAAGAAAGTTAACGGCCTAATTTTGAGGCGGTTCTTTTTTGCGGACGACAAGGTCTGGCTCTCCGTGACCATAGGGACAGTGGTCCTATGGATTTAAGCAAATCCCCTCTGAAAATATTGGTATTTTCAGAGCGCTTCTTCATTTGCGAGCTGATTGTGGAGATACATATGTGAAGAACCATTTGGATGTTGCCCTAGTAATACCTCGCATTTGAGCCCAGATGTACAAAACCAAATTATAGAAATTTGTGGTGAAATTATCAAAGAAAGACTAGATGCAAAAGTAAATGGTGCAGGCCGCTTCTCCATAATTGCTGACGAAACGACGGATATTTCCGGTATCCAACAGTTTACTGTTTGTGCAAGGTACCTAAACAAGGATGCCAACGACATCGAAGGAGTACTTTTAGGTTTTAGCACCGGAATAGATGCCCTGTCTCATTGCGACTGCAGGTTCTATGTAAATGTGTAGAAACGGCTTCAGATTCTAGCCACCGTTCCAGTGACCACTTCAAGCGCAGATAGTATATTTCTAACATGGGATTAGAAAAATTACTTGCGCTCTACAATGTCCGAGGAACACATGGTTAGGCAGGCCAAGTAAAATAAGAGAAAACAGAAGAAAGTTAACGGCCTATTTTTGAGACGGTTCTTTTTTGCGGACAACAAGGTCTGGCTCGACAAGGATGCCGACGTCCACAGAGACGTTGGCATCAACGTGTCCAAAGTCATTGACCGCTTCACTAAACTTCCCCGCCGAGTGAAATTTGTCCTTTAGATAGGGAAGCGGCAAAATTCAATGCAAGTAAAAGTTCTGTTCCTTCAGGTCCATAAACGCGTAATTATGAAAACGTATGAGTGTTCATTAGTTTCTAAAGCCGCAGAAATTATCGCCGTTTATTGAAACAGGTAGCATCATGATCAAAGCTATCGTGTGAAAACCAAAATTACGAGGACATCAATAATCAATTTTTACCGACCTTGTTTATTGAAAGCCCGGCCCTCGCGGCGTTTCCCAACAAACACACTCGGATATTGGGTAGTTTAACTTCCGCATCATCTGTGGCTTTTGTTTGGTCTTTTCTTTCCTTTTTAGCTACCCGCTTTTACTTTTTTTTGAACCGAAGCAATACCCTTCCTTTATTTTGGATGCAGAAAGTTTGTCAGCGCTCAGCAGGCAGTTAAATTACACATTTTCTTACTGATTTCTGTGTTATTCCTCTATTATCTACCCATATGGTGCTGTCGCGACCGCCGCATGGCCCAAGTACATATCACGAGTTACTTTCAGACATAGCGCAAAAAAGTACACACAACACACACGAAGACACGACAGACGTGGACGAGCGCTACTACCAACCGTTTACTTCGGTCAACAAACCGTCCGATTTATAAGGTGAACCATGCACACCAGTGTCATGCGCCCGTTTCCTATTCGAGGTGATAAAAAGAAATCTAAAAAAGTTAACAGTACTATGTCCCTCAGGCAACAGAGTTCAAATAGTTCAGTTCGGCGCTGTGCAAAGGAATTGACGCTTCGCTTATACAAATATCTGAGTTCTTGTGGATGTAGAATGCTTCTAGAGCCACTCTAGCCGTGTAGTTTGTTGATTTGCCTAAGATAGTTGTCTCATAAAATCGTGCCTCGCAACCACACGTAATGATGTGGGCAACCAAATGTGCATACTTGTCCTCTTTTTCTTAATTTTTAGCGCATGCTCCCTGGGCCGGTCGTTTATGCACCGTTCGGTTTGGCCGATGTACACCTTCCCGCACAACAAGGGGACGGAGTATACCACTCCTGTCGCACACCCCACGAAGCGGCTATCGTGGCTGGTTTGGCAACCTCCTTTCCTGTCACCGCAAATTCGAGGGCAGAGCCTGGATAGCTTATTAGGAGCCGTGAAGACCACAGGAATACGATGGCTGTTCGCGACCTTCTTCAGGTTGTGCGAGACCTGATGCATATAAGGCATGGCTACGGGTCTCGCCATCCATCGCTGGGTCGCAGCCCTTTCCGCTCCAGCTCTCTTCTTTACCCTCTGCAGGATAGACTCGGCCACCGCAACAACAAGCAATTCAGGGAATCCCGCTGCTAAAAGGCGACCAATCTGATTGTGAAAGCTATGCTGCATTGAATGCGGGTATTACTTACGGAGCGCAGCATCCAGACATTGTAATGCGATGCCCCTTTTTACTGTTTTAGAGTGGGCAGACTCAAAAGGCAGGGGATACTTCTTAACCCGTGGGAGGTACTCTCAGCAAACATGGCCTATACTAATTTTAGCCTGAGATCCAGGAATTGTAACCCCTCAGTTCCAAGCAATTCATGAGTGAAACTCAAACCCTGCCCAGCTTGAATAAAAACATCTAAAACACTCCCAAGGGCAGTGAAACCGTCCTCTTTCTTTAAAAGAATTAAAAAGTCATTGACGTACCGAAGCACTTTGATTACCTTCCCCCCATTAAAAGCCAAATCAAGCGCACTGTCAATATCAGCTAAAAATATGTCGCATAGAATCAGAGCCACGCAAGACCTAATACACATTCCTCTACGTTGCAGAAAAGGCTGCTCGTTAAAAACAATAAATGTTACACTAAGATAAAATTCTAAAAGCGTTAAATTATGAACCGACAAGCAAGCGGAGTTTTGGAAATCGCATTCGCCACTCTGTTCAATGCACTTCCCAAATGTAACTAAAAGCTTATCTTGAGGTACTGAATAAAACAAGTCCTCAACGTTGACAGACAAGCCATAATCTATACTCTCGTTGGGCTTCACATATTCAGTGACTTCTTCAGATTTCCTCACGCGGAAAGGATCAACAACTGTGAGTCACTTAAGGCTCTTCAGTAAAAACTGACTAACATTCTTTTGCCAAGCCCCCCCTTCGCGCACAATGGTTCTGAAAGGGACATCTACCTGATGTGTTTTTGCAGAAAAGGAAACCTTCAGACTGTTCCCCTTACTATTTCTAATAGCACTAGCAAGATCATTCAATTCCAAGTCCTTAAAAAATTTGATGAACTTAGTCTTAACCCTCACTGCACTTTTCTAAACAGCCACAAAGTTCTTGTCCACTGCCGCTTGGGCTTTTTAATTGAACATGCCTTTCGGCATCACAACAAATCCACCTTCCTTGTCAGCTTCTAGGAGAACCAAACTGTTCTGCCAAACTGACAGTAACTATGTTAGACCAACTAGCCCAACAGGCGGTCCTTCTGGAATATATCACGATTTCTGCGATCATAGTTTGGTTCTTGCCTGGATTGTCTGTCTTTCTATGCTTAAAGCTACTACTATGTGTGACTGCGCAACATGTCTATTTGTCTTGTTTGACGCATTACATACAGTGACGTTTGCTTAAATACGTGGATTTATTGGATAGATATACATATATTTAAACATCTTGTAGCGAGGCTTTGTGCATACAAACAGTGCATTTTGTTACCAGTGACACTTTTGTGCCCTTTATCAACTTGTATCTTCGCACTTGTAGATTCATTCTATTTTCGCATTTCTAATCTACATCTTGCAGAACTCCTGCTTCTTATATGTACTCACTGCTGCGACTATATTATCGGTGTAATTACAATACACGACCGGTAACAACTGCTCAGGCGCAATCTACTGCAGCGAAGGACAACGTCATTGAGGTTTTTCCCTGGCCGTTGCATATGTACAGTCACGAGCAAATGTTTGTGGACCAAAGGTAGGGTATGATGGTATGATAAAGCTTTATTACGGTCCCTCGGAACGCGCGTCAGCACGTAGCGGGTCACTCCCACGTCGGTACAGAAAGGTCGAGCCTCTCTGCTGCCAAGTTTTTATTTTTTTTCCTTCGCAGCCTGGGCATTGCGGTTGAAATCAAGAGCGCAAGCCTACGTGCGCGTGATGGAGCAATACAACGTATTAAGCCAATTCGGGGCCGTGCAGCTGCGCTTGAATATATTAAAATTTTTTCGCTGATGCCATGGTCTCCAAACTTCTGCTCGCGACTGTGCAAAAAAGTAAACAAAGTTCTTTAATGACAAAGATTTATCAATATATTTGTGGTCAACTTGTTCTTTTCATGGCCTTTACGTTTTTCGCACCAGCTGTATGCACTGCTTTGCTGGTTTGGAACTGATATTCTATGATATTCTGATGTTCTAAAGTTCGCGTGATATTTTCTTTACTAATTAAATAGACCAAAAAAACGCGGAAGCATTGATATCAGTTATTTCTGCCACAATTTTTGGGACATACGAATATATTCTTTTATGAAAAAATACATATTTTTGTTGACAGTGGGTAGCACTCTGTAGTTTATTTGCAGCCTCTAATATACAATGACATTAGCAATGGAAATGCAGTTATTATTGATGTATTTGATCCCTCGACCAATTCTATAAGGAGGAGGCCGCGCTGCAACGTGAGCTCCCCCTCTCCGAACAAAATTTCTGGCTATGCCACTGTGCAGTGAAGCAGGTCTTCGAACATTGACCAGTTACAGATGATTTTCTGCATTTACACCCGTCGCTTACCAAGAGCTTAGAAAAGGTGTTCGGCTGAAATGTAGCAAATTTTCTTTACAAAGTTACTAATTTACTTTGTTCACAGGAACCTGCCTGAGAAAAGTGACGTCAATCCGAGCTTTTGTTGACGTGATTTTAATCATTGCGGTGTCGGCCATTTTCGTTATGGCGCGGTTTCGCCAAGGTCACTGCCAATAGCACCGAAAATATAGCCATGCACCTAAGGCTTTCGCCTTCGAAAAACAGAAATTCCGTGGCAGTGAACATAACTCGATCAGGCACCTGCACGCAAATGCGGAAATGGACTCGTAAACTGAGGCCAACCGAGATTAAGGGTGTCAATCATGCGACTGCATATCCTGAAACATGCGCCCATCGCGACCATTTAGCAAGCTTACATTATTATTTTAGAATCAGCATTCGAGAAATGAAGCGACAAAAGGGCATTTTTGCTTTTTTGATTCGATCGGACAAAAAGTTGGACGAGGAAAAGATGGACGAAAGGGGGGGGGGGGGGGGGGCGGAGGCCGCTCTTTCAAGGTTCTGCACCCGCTTTCTCGAAGCGGGGCTGAGCCTCTAAACGACTATCAATAGCAGCAAAACTGCTGATTCACAGTAGACTACCTGGCTGCTCGTCTTATACGCGCGGCCGTTATCAGATCAATGATTCCTGATTCGCGCTCGTCCATGCTCGACAGTGAAAGCTGTTAGCGTGGTCCGTTTTTTTCTTTTTCTTTTATTGTTAAAACGTGTATTCTGTTATCGTCCAGTACACTTCATGCGTCATCGCGCGAATTTCGAACCTTAAAGGTCCGTACGCCACGTGGTGTAAAAGCTGTGAACTAAAGGCGATGTCCGGAATTGCTGGGGTTGGTGACATGGTTTGATCAGAACTCGAAATCTTCAGATTTATTTCACATTGACCCTGCACTTCAGTTCAAAATCCCGTCCACATTAAATACAACCAGAGCCAACCAGAGTTTTGTGTACGCGGTACCGCGTACACAAAACATTTTCTACAAAAATTTCAAGAGCTGATAGTCCGGTATGTACTTGTGGCCACGCGGATGAGGATGTGCAGCATCTTCTGTGAGAATGTCCGCGACACAATACACACAGACAACGTTTATCACGTTATTTGGAGACATTAGACCGCAGGCCCTTAAGCCTCAGGAAGATATTAGGTCCTTGGCCAACATATTCGTTGCAAAGACGAGCGTTAATGGCCCTCCAGAGATTTCTAGAAGCGAGCAATATACTCGGAAACTATTGAAAAGAGTGTTTATCGGTGATAAACTCACTCTATGCTCAATTCGACACCTGGGTTCATGTAGTTTCCTTTGAATCGAACCCATGCTATCTTATGTGCCGTGATTTTAGTATAATTACGTGACCGGACTTTGTGTTTACTTTAGTGCAGCTATGTGACTGAACTTTGTGTTCCCTTTTTCTGAGTGGACTTTCAGTTTTAGTGTGACATTGGTGTACTTATGTGACTGGATTTTTGTGTTTAACTTAATGCGCCTTGGTGACTTAACTTTGTGTTGCTGTGTTTCTGAGTTGACTTTCAGTATTAGTGTGGTATTAGTGCACTTATGTGACTGAACTTTGTGTCATTGTGATTTGGAATTGACATTTAATTTTAATGCGTGTAGGTTCATTCTTTTTTTCATACCTCTATGTGAAAAGGAGTAGCCGGCGCCAAATAAAGGCGTCAACATCTCCTAAATACCATATAATAATAAATAAAGATGGATAAAGATTTTAATTTGGGGGCAAGATAAGCTACCAAAAATAATAACCTACCTTGCTTGTCTTTTCTTTACGCTCTAGGAAATGTTTGCATCATTTGAGGCCTATATTTTCTCTGAAGAATAATTATCTATGCTCCGTGGCTTTCTGTAACGCTGCGCACCCCGTACTTATAGGCCGCGAACAGAATCGTCTTCCAGCTATTGTGAATTCGTGTGTGATAATCATTGTGATGCCATCATGATGATTCCATCCTCGTCATCTGACTTTGTTATGCCGTCTTCGTCATCCCTACTAGGCCGATCATGTCGCCTAAGTTGTCTAACAACTTGGGCCACGAGGAATGAGCTCCTGGTCGTGATGCCGTCGTAGTCATTAGATTGTAGTCATTGCAATTACGTCATTTGACTAACGTCATGCCGTCGTCATCGCGCAATAGCCGTCATGTAGTCGTCGTGTAATTGTCATGCCGTCGTCGGGATACCGCGTGTTCAATCTATCGTTCTCATTCTAGCTACGTCATTCGACTCTCATCATGCAGCCATCGGCACGCTATCGTCGTCACAGAGCAGTCTTCATACCGCTGTCGAGACACTCGTGGTCGGTATGCCGTTGTAATCATTCCATTTACAACGTTCCAGCTGTCATCCGACCCGCGTGATGCCTTCGTTGTCATGCTGGTAGGTGCATATGTTGTTGCACCGTCTTCGCGATACCATCGTGCTCATTCCATCGCCGTCTGTCTAACGTTGCCATCCGACTCTTGTCATAATATCGTCGTCACGAAGTCGTCGTTATACCACTGTCATCATACTCAGGCTCAGGATGCTGTCTCGTTCATGCCATGATCCTCATGCGAGCTTCGTCGTTTGGCTCTCGTTATATCGGCGTCGTCATGCTATTTCTTCAGTCACAGTGACCTCAGTTGTCCAATCGCTTAGGCATCTAGATATGTGGTCATGGTTGTGATGTCATCGTAGGCATTGCATCATCTTAATTCCAGCTTGGCCATTCGTGTCTCCTCGGGCTGTCCTCGTCATGCCGTCATCGCCATACAGCCGTCATGTGTTCCTTGTCATAACATCATCGTGAGGTGGTCCATCATCGTCACCATCATCAGCCTATTTATGTCCACTTCGGACGAAGGCCGAAGGCCCCAGGAGGAAGGCCCTGTGATCTCCAATTATGCCTGTCTTACGCTAGCTGATTCCAACTTGGACCTGTAAATTTCCTAACTTCATCCCCCCCCCCCCTAGTTTTCTTCCGTCCTCGACTGCGCTTCCCTTCTCTTGGTATCCATTCCGTAACTCTAATGGTCCACCGGATATCCATCCTACGCGTTACATGGCCTGCCCAGCTCCATTTCTTCCGCTTAATGTCAACTAGAATACCGGCTATCCCCGTTTGTTCTCTGGTCCACACCGTTCTCTTCCCGTCTCTTAACGTTAGGCCTAACATTATTCGTTCTATCGCTCTTTGTGCGGTCCTTTACTTGAGGCAGTTGGCGGTTAGCGTCGTGAGGTAGTCGTGGTCACTCAATTGTCGTCACTCGAGCTACGCGATGCAATCTTCGTCACGCCGTCATCGTCCCGTCATTGTTGTAAACTCGCCGTCCTCATGTAGTCGTTATCACGCATTCATTGTCCCGCCGTTGTGGTGATGTTGTCATGGTCTTTCTGTCGTCCTCAATCTAATTTCTTCGGCCGACTCTTGTAGTGCTGGTGTCGCCAGTCCATCGCCATCACACGTTCGATGTCATCTGACGATCCTCATCAACTAAGACACGTCCACCCATTGTCGTCATGCCGTCGGTTTTACAAAGTCTGCGTTGTTTCATGATTCCATACCGTCTTCGTCTTTATATCGTAATCATGATGTCATTAATTCGTGATTACGCAACCGTTTTTACGCCATCGTCGTCATTGTGTCGTTGTCAGAGAGTGAGTCTCACGGACCCGTTGTCGTTCTATGGTCATTATTCGTCACCTGGTCGTCATCTTGTCACCTAGAGCGCTCTCAGTGCTACTCAACTTGAAAACTAAGACTTCTTCTGGACCCGATAACATACGATATGTTCTTCTTCGCCGATATTCCGAACCTCTCGTAAAGTACCTTGTCATCATACTTCATGCTTCCTTGTCGTGTTCGAGTTTGCCGATGGACTGGAGCACAGCCTGTGTGGTGGCCATTTTTAAAAAAAGGCGACCGACTACTTTTAGGAAACTACCGCCCGATCTCACGTCAAGTTGCTGTAAAGTAGGGGAGCATACTATTGCAAAAGCCCTCCATGAGTTTCTTGAATAGAACAAAATTCTAAAAACTGTCAACATGGTTTCAGAAAGGGATATTCTACAGTAACACAGCTAGTGACGATCATTCACACTTTTGTTTCCTCCAGTGAAAATAACAACCAAATTGATTGAATTTTTCAGGATTGTAGTAAAGCCTTCGATAAGGTACCTCATTCCAAACTAATATTTAAGCTAAAAAACTATGGCACACTAGAACTACTTGTTTCTTGGATCGCTGGATATTTAAGCAATCTCGAACAGTTCGTGGATGTAGGTGGGCATCACACGGCCTGTCTTCCAGTGACATCTTGGGTAACACAGGGAAGTGTATTGGGCCCTTTGTTGTTCCTCCTGTACGCGACTGACATTGTTGATGTTGTAAAGCCGAATGTTCAAATAAGACCATTTGCAGATGATTGTGTCTTGTTTAAAGAAATTACCCACACTAGTGACCGAGGTGATCTGAATGATAGCCTCAGTAAAATTTTATATTGGTGCACACAATGAGGGATGACCTTGAATGTTAAAAAAAGTATTTTTCTTCCCAATTGCCGCAAGAAAACATACATCTCTTATAGTTACTAATTATAAATATTTAGGTGTCACGCTTTGCAGCAACCTTTCCTGGAACCTTCTCGTGCAAAATATAGCTTTCTCTGCTTTCATTCAACTGGGCTTTCTCAAATACAAGCTTAAACACGCCCCATCCTCTGTTAAACTACTCGCCTATTACTACTTATTACGACCGAAGCTCGTGTACGCCTGTATTATCTGGGATCCCTACACTCAATGTAAGATAAAGAAACTTGAACGAATCAAAAGACTGGTTCGTCTACAGCATATTTTCGACATTTGATTCGCCAACTGAGCTAATGAGGTCTAATATTATTCCTACACTTCATTCGCGTCGAAGAAAATTACGGCTTAACTTTCTTTCTCAGTTACTTAATACCAAATTGGCACTCGACCCGGCATTGTATGCAAGTCCACTAGTAACGAGACCTACTCGCCAACATCGCCAAAATGCTATTTTGCCTAACCAACCTATTTAAATAGCCTCTATTTCCACGCACCATTAATGACTGGAATTACTTCCCTTTATATAAGTTCTACCACCATTGTTTACTTTTAAGCGAAGCTTTACAGGCTCACAAGTTCGGCGGCGGTGGTGGTGTAGGCGTCACGGTGGAAAGTGGGCCCATACTGACGATACTGCAGAAAGGGCACATATCAGGGACAAAAAGCTCAAAAAGCTCATTGGCACATACCAGGGACAAAAAGAAAGAGAGAAAAAGAGCGAGAAAAAGAGATACAGAGAGAGAAAGAAAGACGGAGAGAAAGAATGAAAGAGAGAGAGAAGAGAGAAGCAAAGAGACAGAGAGACAGGAAATCAGCCCTTCCCCTGTCGATAAAATGGGGGTGAGCGAAGCATGTCGTGTGTGTACTTGACCTACTACTTTCCCTTCCCTTTCCTACTACTTTCGTTCCCTTTCGTGGTACTTTTCGTTCCCCTTCTTTCGCTGAGCCGTGCTCCCTCAAGGGCTGCAGAAGATAGCGTCAACCTTTCCCCTTTCCCAACGAACCACTTAGTAGTAGTTCCCCTTCCTTCTACTAGTGTATCTCTTTCGTGCAACTTTTCCTTCCGTTGCGTTGTACATTTCCTTCCCTGGAGGTATACATTTAATAAACGTTTACGTGTGAACGCGCGCAAAACGCCGCCGCTGTCGACAACAGTTCTGCGCGTTGCTTGCGTGACCGCACACAACCGCTTTCAAAGCGGTGGCGTGAGCAAGCGTGCCAGCAGCAGCGAGCGAAGGTTCAAATCACTGCGAAGGTCAGATACACAAACGACAAGCTTCGTTTACACTCATTTTTCTCGACAAGGGAAGGGCTGGTGATTTTTTTTTCTATCAGCATTATTGCTGCATTGTTGCAGCATTTTCTTGTATTGACATTTTTTTTACATCCTGAGGCCTAATATTGTATTTTATCTACCGTGCATGGAGTTCGTGTCCGCAGTATGTATGAAATTAAAAATTTCCGTTATTATTGTTCAATTGTCATCGTACACGAGTCATCATTCTGTTGCATTCATGCCGGTGTCGTCACGCTGCTCTTATAAAGCCGTCATCATTTCAAAATCGTCATCTTGTCATGCCGTCGTCATCGTTACCCCCTTTTACTATTCTACTGGCCTCTTGCCGCCATTGTCTTCCATCATCGGTATTGCGTCCTCACACATTCGCCGTCTCACCGTCATGCCTAATTTGCTACTTTGGCAAGCGAGTGCCATAGCAAGACGAAAATAAATTCATCATCATCATCATCATCAGCCTATATTTTATGTCCACTGCAGGACGAAGGCCTCTCCCTGCGATCTCCAATTACCCCTTTCTTGCGCTAGCGTATTCCAACTTGCGCCTGCAAATTTCCTAACTTCATCATCCCATCTGGTTTTCTGCCGACCTCGACTGCGCTTCCCTTCTCTTGGTATCCATTCTGTAACCCTAATGGTCCACCGGTTATCCATCCTACGCATTACATGGCCTGCCCAGCTCCATTTCTTCCGCTTAATATCAACTAGAATATCGGCTATCCCCGTTTGTTCTCTGATCCACACCGCTCTCTTCCTGTCAACGTTAGTCCTAAGATTTTTCGTTCCATCGCTCTTTGTGCGGTCCTTAACTTGTTCTCGAGCCTCTTTGTTAACCTCCAAGTTTCTGCCCCATATGTTAGCACGGGTAGAATGCAATGATTGTACACTTTTCTTTTCAACGACAGTGGTAAGCTCCCTGTCAGGATTTGGTAAAGCCTGCCGTATGCACTCCAACCCAATTTTATTCTCCTGTAAATTTGTTTCACGTGATCAGGGTCCCTGTGAGTAATTGACCTAGATAAACGTACTCCTTTACAGACTCTAGAGGCTGACTGGCGATCCTGAATTCTTGTTCCCTTGCCAAGCTATTGAACATTATCTTTGTCTTCTGCATATTCATCTTCAACCCAATTCTTACACTTTCTCGATTAAGGTCCTCAATCATTTGTTGTAATTCGTCTCCATTGTTGCGGAATAGGACAATGTCATCTGCAAACCGAAGGTTGCTGACATATTCGCCGTTGATCCTCACTCTTAAGCCTTCCCAGTCTAAGAGCTTGAATACTTCTAAGCATGCAGTGAATAGCATTGGAGAGATTGTGTTTCCTTTCCTGACCCCTTTCTTGATAGGTAACTTTCTACTTTTCTTGTGGAGAACCAAGGTACCTGTGGAATCCTTGTAGATGTTTGCTAAGATATTCACGTATGCCTCCTGTACTCCTTGATTACGCAATGCCTCTATGACTGCTGCTATCTCTACTGAATGAAATGCATTTTCATAATCTATGAAAGCCATGTAGAGAGGTTGATTGTACTTCGCAGATTTTTCGATTACCTGATTTATGACATGGATATGATCCATCGTAGAATATCCCTTCCTGAAGCCAGCCTGTTCTCTTGGTTGGCTGAAGTCAATGGTTGCCCTGATTCTATTGGAAATTATATTGGTGAATATTTCGTACAATACTGAAAGCAAGCTAATGGGTCTATAATTCTTCAGTTCTTTAACGTCTCCCTTCTTATGGATTAGTGTAATGTTGGCATTCTTCCAGCTCTCTGGTACACATGAAGTTGTGAGGCATTGCGTATAAAGGGCCGCAAGCTTTTCAAGCATGATATCTCCTCCATCTTTGATTAAATCTACTGTTATTCATCTTCTCCAGCAGTTTTTCCCCTGGTCATGTCTTTCAAGGCCCTTCTAACTTCAGTGCTAGTTGTAGAAGGAGCCTCTGTATCCGGTTGATCACTATTTTGAATGAAAGTACCTTGGCTGTTTTGGGCACTGTACAGGTCAGTATAGAATTCTTCCGCTACTTTTACTGTCATCGAAATTGCTGATGATATTACCATGCTTATCTTTCAGTGCATACATCTTGCCTTGTCCTATGCCAAGCTTTCTTACTGATTTAATGCTGCGTCCATATTTTACGGCTTCCTCAATCTTTCCCACGTTATAATTTCGAATACCCCTTACTTTTTTCTTGTTGATTAGTTTTGACAGTTCAGCGAATTCTATCTGATCTCTTGAGTTGGACATTTTCATGTTCTGTCGTTTCTTTATTAGGTCCTTTGTTTCTTGGGAGAGCTTACTTACTGGTTGCCTTGGTGCCCTACCTCCCACTTCAATTGCTGCTTCTGAGATCAATCTAGTTACGGTTTCATTCATTACCTCTATGTTTTCTTTATCTTCCTTTTCTAAAGCTGCATATTTGTTTGCAAGCACCAGCCTGAATTGGTCTGCTTTTACCCTTACTGCCTCTAAGTTGGCCTGTTTCAACTTGACTAATTTCACTCTCTCTCTCTTCAAATTGAGAGAAATCCTAGACCTCACTAACCTATGGTCACTGCACTTAACCTTACCTAACACTTCTACATCCTGCACTATGCTTGGATCGGCAGAGAGTATGAAATCTATTTCATTCCTTGTTTCTCCATTAGGGCTTTTCCAGGTCCACTTCCTGTTGCTGCGCTTCCTGAAGAAGGTATTCATTATTCGGCGCCTATTCCTTTCCGCGAATTCTACTAACATCTCTCCTCTTGCATTCCTAGAATCGATGCCGTAGTTGTCAATTGCTTGCTCACCAACCTGCTTTTTCCCCACTTTTGCATTGAAGTCGCCCATGACTAAAGTATACTGAGTTTGCACCTTTCTCATTGCGAGTTCAACATCTTCATAAAACTGTTCTATTTCTTCATCATCGTGACTAGAGGTAGGGGCACAGGCTTGTACTACCTTCATTTTGTACCTCCCATTCAGCTTTATTACGACGACTGCTACCCTCTCATCAATGCTGTAGAATTCATCAATGTTGCCGGCTATGTTGTTATGCAACAAAAATAAATTATTAGGCTTTAAGTGCGAGAACCAAGATATTGAATGTTATCGGGTCCAGAAGAAGTGTTAGTTTTCAAGTTGAGTAGCACTGAGAGCGCTCTAGGTGACAAGATGACGACAAGATGACGAATAATGACCATAGAACGACAACGGGTATATCAGAGCCACTCTCGGACAACGACATATTACATACATTGTGCCCCATAAAAGCTTTTATAAAGGTTTTGTATAAAGCTTGTGTATATAGTGTTGCATTTTTTTACTGTTGTTAAGTTTCTATTTATTTTTTTTGTGATGTATTTTGCAAGTACTAGCTGTACTTCTAAAAAAATTACTCAATATGTATGTCATATGATTTACTTTATGTGCTTTATTTCCTTATGCTAATCCTGATAATGGCTTCACAGTTATTAGTGTGGACATTCTCCTTTTCTATTTTCTTGTGTTAGACTGCGTTTATCCTTTGTTGTTTTGTTGGTGCCTTTAAAACGGGGCCATGGACCACGTCAAGCCTTGCTGGCTTTTTGTCCATGGTCCTCAACATCTGTTGTATGTTGGAATAAATCTTGATTTGATTTGATATGATTTTAAAGCTGGCCGTAGCGGGTGACTCCGGATTAATTTTGACCACATGGGTTTCCTTACCCTTCTGCCAGTGCGGGGTTTTGGCATTTTCGCTCCCTTTCAAATGTGGCTGCTGCGGCCGGGCTTTGTTCCCGTGACTTCGTGTTTAAAGCACCACACCAAATCCACTAAACAAACATGCCGGGTGCCACCGCAATATCGAGTGATACCAAGGATAGTATATATGTTATATAGCCGACGCAGGGAAACTCTCAGAATGATCATTTCAAATATTAAACTTCATCGATATGGCGCGTCGGTACATTGCCTGAATGCTAATCACATTACCGTCTACAGTCATTACGAGATGAGTTCTTTCGTTTTTTTATCGGTGCGAAAATGTTGAGACAGGCTTTCTTTATCTATCGAAACTTTGAAGCCATGCATTGCGCAGTACGCTCTCACGGTCGAAACGCTGTCGCTCAATCGGAATTCATCCTTGTTACTATATTCAATTTTACGAAGCAATAATTTACGAAATGAATTTATTTATGGGGTTTTGCGTTTTAAAAACACTTTCTGAATATGGGGCACGCCGTAGTCGGGGACTCCGGATTAGTTGGACCACCTGGGGATCTTTAACGTGCACCTAAATCTGAGTACACGGGTGTTTTCTGCGTTTCGCTACTTTATAAAAGGCACCAAATATAAGCATTCGTAAAGTTAACGATCACACTTATCAAAATCAGCTATAAAAGCATATTAAGTTTGGTGATCGCCATCGTTCAATGGGACCTGCCACTCGTATGGATTCGTCGCAGGTGGAAACAACACGTCGCATATGCGAAAATGGGCGTTTTCCAAGATCCTAACGGAATTTTCTACCATCGCCGCTATAATTCCAGCATATCTGAAGCAAAGAACGACCACAAGCTGTGCATGCTGATGCATGCTGATGCACGGACAGCTGATGTAAACAATTGCACCACTCTGTTAAATAGGTAACGAGACGCGGAGAGCAGCAATCTAAGGTTTCCTGAAATGCATTTGCGAAAGAATTGCAGAATGGCCGCATGTGCGGAAATCGGCGACGACACATCACACGGTACCGTCATCAACAATGACAATAGGCGGGGTCTTTTCATTGGCCCATTTCTGTAAGAAAGAGCGCACTCCGGGCTTCTCACTGGCTAGATCGCGACTCCGTTTTTGTGGAGTGACTTTGTCCTCAAGAAGGCGTTATTTATTAATCACAAAATCAAATCCTTTCTTAAAGGTTTTTGAACGCATTGCTTTCGCCCATGCAAACCGAATCAAATCCAAAT
Organism: Dermacentor silvarum; assembly: GCF_013339745.2. Taxonomy (NCBI): domain Eukaryota; kingdom Metazoa; phylum Arthropoda; class Arachnida; order Ixodida; family Ixodidae; genus Dermacentor; species Dermacentor silvarum. The sequence continues at coordinate 65,371,835 of NC_051162.1, forward strand.
TTCATATCCAACGACCACGCAACGAACCCAAGAAATGCGGAGCGACCCGATGCGATGCATATGTGATTTGATTGCTTGTTCAGGATTCTTTTTTTTAGGTTGATGTTGAATGAAGACGCACTTCGTTAAGTTGCATAGCCTTTATTTTAGATCATGTAGCCGTTCATAACACGCACACACTCACAGTTTCACGGACAGCATGCCGTTTCCGATACACGGGGGGAGAGAATAAACTTTATTACAATATCGTGGAGACCAGTTGTGCCTCGAAGGTGGAGCCTTTAGTCCGGGGACCCATAGATTGCAGCCACCGCCTCGGCACGGTCGACCAGCCATTGCTGGCCAGTTGCCGTCGCGTCGGTCAGCCGCTCCTCCCAGGAGGTGAGGGTGGGGTTTGGAACGGGAGGGACGTTGGGAATGTCTTGGCAAAGCCAGACCATATGCAGTAGGGTGCGGCGGTCGCCACAGTGCGGGCATTGAGCTGGACCACGGGAGGGGTAGAGGTAGGAATAGAAAATGGGCGTCGGGAAAGTATTCGTCCGTAGTTGTCGCCAACAGACAGCCCCTGTCGGCACACGGGATCGGTCATACTGGCACGATCGCAGTCGCGCTAATTTTCGCGTACGGCAGCCCCTTGTTCTGCCGTGCGCTGCACCCGCCTTAGGTCTCCTGTATCTGCCTTTTGAATGTCGCTATTGGAAATGGAAAATAAATCTTCAGTGTATTAGAAGTTATGGCTGTAGTGATATTGTGAAGAAACATTAGTGAGAACTCGGAAGCAATATCTTTGTAACTTGTTTGAAGAGTAACTAGATTATGTAAAGCGGGCCTGTACAAATGGTTGGGGCCCAGAGACCGCGTTTTGTTAAGTTGGCTTTCCTGCAGTGCGTTTTCAGCGCTCACGGACGAATCAGCGACACATAGAAAGGTTCGCTTTAATAGAGGAAACGCAGAACCAAGTACTCTCAGAATTGGAGCTGGTATATGAATAGCTAGGTGAAAGCCTCGGTATTAAAAACGGTTCCATCAGCGTGCACCAGAAGGCAGCACAAGCAAATGAAAAAGGCCGGATCACTTTAGGAATAAAATCAATCTCTGCACACACAGGAATAAAGGCACGTGTAAACATGGCCCCAATATGGCCTTGCCTAGCGTATATTTTCACATGGCATGTGAATGTGCTCTTGTTCTTCGAAAAGGTCCAATACATGGCATAAAAAAAAAGTCAGCAGCACACTGGGTACCTTCGGCGTTATCAAAATTAAAGGATGGTAGACATCAATTTTAGAGGATTTAACTGACCACTGCACAGGCTGTGCATGCTTACGTGGTACGCTTTTTTGAAATATGGCTGACAGCAGAAGGCAAAAAGTAACACGTTTCAATTTTAAAATCTAGAAGTAAAACATAGCTCCCTGCTCCGGACTCTCTCACGGTAGCCATAATGAAAGCGCCGTTCTCGGGAATAAAATAATCAGACGTTAAAGATGCTGACGCGATGAAAATTTATTTATATATTTATTTTATTTATTTACAAAATACAGCATGCCAATGCGGGCCCAAGCAGGAGGGGTAAAATTACAACAGAGCATTCAGAATTACAATACAAACATACAAGCATTCAAAAGAAATCAAACCAATACTCTCACATCTTTGTTGTGATATTAACAGATGAAAAATTGATCATGCCTATTGAGTCAGTGCTGTTTAGCAATGATAATGGTACTGCGTTTCATTCTTCAATAGTACGGGGGAAAGGGCAAAATTTAAAAGTGTTAGTTCCTGTTTGACAGGGAGTTAAAGATTCAGAGTGGTGATGTCTGCTTACTCTTGTAGTTAATGTGCCTACATATGCAGCAGGATTTATCAAGAGTTTGGTTATTTTTGAGGAGGAAAAGAAATTTAGGCCTTAGAATTTTCCGCCGTAGTTATGTCTGTATATCTTGATTTCGCATGATAGTTGTTGGTGAGTCGCTTATGCGGTACTTAGAAAAAATAAACCTAACTGCTTTCCGCTAAATTATTTCTAGTGCACTAATACTGTGTATATTATGTGTATCCCAGACTGTGCATGCGTATTCCAATTTCGGCCGAATGAGTGATTTGTATGCATGAACTTTAGTTTCCGCGGGCGCTTGATTTAGTTTATGACGCAGAATACAGAGTTTACTAAATGAGACAGCTCATACTATAGAGATATGTGAATTCCAACTTAAGTTGTTAGTTATTGTCACACCTAAATATTTATATTCATTCACTTCAACGAGATGATGAATAGGAAGATCATAGGGAAACTTCCACCTATGTATTTCCTTAGTTATTTGCATGTATATTGTTTTTTATTCATTCAGCTGCATGTCCATTGTTTACACCATGAATAAATGCTATGAAGGTTAGTATTCAAAAGTTCCTGATCGTCTCGGCAAGCAATCTCATGAAACAAAATGCAGTCATCCGCAAATAAACGAACTTTTACTGGTTCAGTAACAACGTTAACAATATCATTAATAAAAATCAAAAACAAGAATGGTCCCAGTACGCTACCTTGTGGTACCCCGTATTGTGCTATTCACAATGACGGCACGTGTATTTGATGAGCGAAACGCGGCCGGGAAACGCAAGGGCGTCTCCCACCTGGCTTCTCGTCGACAAACATTGGCGCACGTTGAAATTGACCAGACCGCGGTTGAGATAGTTGTCAACCCTGACAGTTCACGTGAACGAACTCCTTTACGCCGGATACCCCTGAAGATGTACACCCCCTTGAAGTCTGAAAGTGGCAAGTAAAATGAACAAAAAGCCTGATTGTAATCGGCATATACGACGCCAATTGATGTTCCATCGTAAGTTTAGTGGAACGGACAGCGTATCGGCGGGTTCAGTGAAGCTCCAGTGGGACACTGAAAAGCTGCCGCAAAGTCCTTATTGTTGGAAGCAGGCAAATTGCAACGCAGGACCTCTGACGGGTAAGTCGACGTCGGGCGCCAGTAGTACGGATCCTTGCTGCAAAACTCGAAGCAGCCCGCGATGAAGAACAGCTGCTCATGCGAATAGCCGAGGATACCCTGCTGCTTCGGCAGTGAAGCGTAAGCCAGTCGGGCCTTCTCGGTACCAGCAGTGTCCGCGAATGCCTCCGATAGTGCGTTCTCACTGTGGACTGTGCTCCCAGTGAAGTTGGCCAACTGATCACGCAAGCACTGCACCCTCTCTAAGAAGTTAGCGTACGAAGGCTGCGACCACCAGGATACCGGGTCACCGGTTCTGCTCTGAGTGCTAAAGCGCGGGTCGAAGGCATGCGACAGTTCGTGACCCAAGATCTTGCCCATCGAGCCGTAGGTCACCGCAGGGGGCACGCCTGCAGGCACGAACGGAGTCGACATGATGGGGGCCAAGATGATCATGAGGTGGTTGAGGGGCAAGTACATGGCGTTCACGGAGATCGAGCTCAGCTGGATGTCTTCACGGTACACGGTTACACTTTGGTTCTCGTGGAGAAGTCGCTTGTACTTGTCGGATCGTTGCTTCTGCGTATTGATGAACCATTGGAAGAAGGACTGTGACTGGTCTGCCACTAAATAGTCGTAGAACGCGTCCAGCGCCTGGCTGCTGTTAAGGTGCGCAGGAATGGGGATGATGGAAATGAGATTACTGACGTGGCCCATGGCGCCCTGGGCGGTGGACTGGTCCATCCACTTCAGGGTGGCGAAGTTGCGTCGCGTGGCTTCTTGCAACGTGTTCCAGGTGTCCGTCGTGTCAAGCACAGCTTTCGACTGCTCCAGGCTGTCGACGAAAAAGCGGGACAGGGCGTAGCCGGCCACCTGTGAATTTAGGGCGTCATTACATCGAGTTGACACGCCTGGTGCAAATGGCTGCTATTTGAAACAGCAGCAGAACGCCTTTTATGACAATTATGATCTGTCGAGGACACACACATCTGTTTGTCACAAATAATGTACAAGAGCGAGTTTGGGACTGAGAACAGCTTTTTGTTCACAGTTCCAGTGCCTTTCAATCATCAAGGCTAAAACTTAAAGGCTCACCAACTAGCCCATGTTTAGGAAGAACAGCGCAATAAACAAGGGACGAGAAAGAAACACGATGTGAGTGCACACTACTAACTGTGATTTAATGTGAGAAACAATAACGGTTTAATACACCATAGAACTTCTTTTAAAGGGCAGCCGTCGTCTAATGTGTGCCTGCATTGCAAATGCAAGTCGTTGCTGCCTGATACTAAGGTGTTGTCGAGGCACAATGATAAGACGGCGCGGGAGATTGCCGAAGCTTTCCTTATTTACAAGTCCGGTGAGATGTGCGTTCCGAGGCTATCTATGATGATGCATAAGTTGGCGATTAAGTACTTAGCCGATATTTTTTAAGCTTTTCACATGCGTTTGGGCCCTTTTAAGTATTCCTATTCTTGACCGTCAGCGCTCATGCCGTGTTTCTCGTATCTTGTTTATTGTGCTATTCTTCGTCAGTATGAAATACCAAATTGACCTGATCGCAATACGTCTTAGCCCGCCATTCTGGTGTATGAGAGGGGTTGTCACATACTCCGAACTATACTTCATCTCACAAGCTGTCGTCAGCACTGTGGAAGCTACACGAATTCTTAGCCAATATCACGGCCGAATGCTTCTCGAGATGTGCTCATCCGCGCCGCGTCGCCTGCTCAGCGTCTGCTTGCCATCCAAACATGGTTCATGATTGGTGGATTGACGCACAAACGTTTTGACACCGTAGCCATGAGCTGCGTTTGCACACATGCGACAGCAAGGCTTCGCTTTACCTGTACGCTTTCCCTGCAGTTACCTTGCAGCCTCCTTAGCAAGTAATAAGGACGAACGCCCTCATAAATGTTCGCCTGCGACACAGCGTCTGCTCGGCCTCTATACTTGGCGCTTTCTCGCTATACCGTCATGCAGTACCATGCTAGAAGGGGGTAGTAAATTAATGATGCAGTGAACAATTAGGCTTTTATAGTGTTCCGTATCGTGAACGCATCCCCAATGCTAATGCTGTGGTGCCATCTTCTAACTAGAAATCAAACTAGTTTGACAGTTCGGTGCCGTGTCTGTAGTCCTAGCAGCGTGCAAACAAACAGCTGATCTCAATAATTACGACAAAACATACCTAATGTTTTGACGTGAGAGTTAGCGATGATGGACTTTGCCCCTTATTTCTTGCTGACATGGCGAAGAGTCAATAAAAAGCGCAAATTCGGATCGAAGCGGGTGGTCGGCGCTGTATTGGTGCTGCGATGTTTCTATAAGTGATCACGGTTAGGGTAGCTATTACGGTAACCGGCGGTAAGTGCCACAGTAATTCTTTTTATACGACGTGCATGCGCAAAAGCCATAACATGTCACTGTACCGGCTGTACTGTATCATGGAGCGAGCAAAAAAAGTGGTCGCAGTTTCACCTGAAAGGCGAAGCATCAATTGCGATAGCAAACTTGTAGAGAGCTATACGGAGTAATGATATTAGCTTTATCAGCTGTATAAACTTGGACATGCAGCAGCATCGGCAACACGCAGAACTGTTGTCGACGCCATCGGCGTTTTGCCCGCGTTCGCTCAAAATGCGTGCGGCGTTGGTGACTGTTGCCGGAGCCTGTGATATAAATAGGCACTTGGTGCCGCAGCTAAACATCGCCTCCCTTCCCTCCCCCTCCCCCACGGCTTCTCGCGCGTCGGAAGAAGGTGCGTTTGCTCTACATATATGGTGATTGTAAAGGAGAAAAGAGCCGCCTACTTCTGCAGCCCTTAAGCGAGCACGGCGCGGAACGCGCGTTTGTTCTCCGCCGTGCGTTCACTCCCCGTGAAAGACGCGCCCCTCGCACCCTTTCACTCGCACATACAGCGTTCGGCGTGCTGCGACGATTTCTTCTCCAAATGACGTCATACGGAACCTCACGGCGACGGCGACGGCTACGGCGACGCCGACGGCAGAAATCTGCTTTTGAGTGTCCATATAATTGCTATCCCAATAAAACAAAACTCTCCAGTGTAACTAGTAATCAGCCAGTTACTCTCGGAACTATATAGAGCTGCGCAAGGATATGGCCTGTGTACGCCTCGTACCTTCCGCAATGCTGACAACAGCTTGTGAGTTGGAGTATAACAATCTAGTTTGTTCCGGCAGTACGAGCAAGGGCACGTTGCTTTCTTGTATAGAAGAGCGAACGTATGCGACGCCCGTCGGCTAAGTTCAAACATTTTATTGCGATAGCAATAATATGGACACTCCAAAGCGGATTTCTGCCATCGTCGTGGCCGTCGCCGTGAGGTTTCGTATGACGTCAACAGCGATGAAATCGTCGCCGCGCTCTGGACGCTGTATGTGCGAGGGAAAGGGTGCGAGGGACGCGCGCTTTCACGGGGAGCGAACGCACGTCGGAGAGCAAACGCGCGTTCTGCGCCGTGATGATGATGATAAGTGGTTCTTGAGGGAAAGGGAAAGGTTGGCGCTATCTTCTGCAGCCCTTGAGGGAGCACGGCTCAGCGCCAGGCCGTGCTCCCTGAAGGGCTGCAGAATTAAGCGTCTCTTTCCTCCTTTCCATATAGAGAGAGCAAACGCGACCTTTTCCGTCGCGCGAAAGTCTGTGGGGGGACTGGAGGGAGGGAGGGAGGGGAGGCGACGTTTAGCTGCGGCACCAAATGCGGATTTATATAAAAACGCCTCGCGCGTTCGGTGCGAACGCGGAATAAATGCCGACGGCGTCGACAATAGTTCTGCGCGTCGCTAGTGCTGCTGCATGTACAAGTTTATACAACTGATAAAAATACTATCCTACTCCCTATAGCTCTCTACTAATTTGCTATCGCAATTGATGCTTCGCCTTTCGGGTGAAACTGCAACAATTTTTTGTTTCCGATTTTAACAGCGGAGCTGTTTGAGCTCTTGGTTAGGCCGCATAGTGCGAACAAGAAACTGCGCCTGGCAATGATGCCACCGCTCGTTGTTTAGCAACCATCTCGCGGAGCGGCGTGCGCTTCACCTCCTCTCCGTGCCCTGCACTTGTTGCCTTAACATGGGACGTTAAGGAGAGGGAAGGAGAGCATGCGTGCGGCACGCGCTATTCTCGGAAGAGAGAACGAGAAAATGAGAGCGAGAGAGGGAAAAAATTGTGGCAGCACCAACAAGGCAACGCGCAGAGATTCTGCCGACGCCATGCGCTTTTCCCCGCGTTCGCGACGAACGCGCGTGGTGTCCGTGACTGCAGCCGGCGCCTCTGGCGGCGGCTTGGCATGTTTAGACCAGCCACGCCCCGGCAAGTGCGGAGGCGCAATTGTCACCGGGGAGACAAAGCTCGGAGCCGCCGCAATGCGGAAGAACTCTCGTTGACTCTGTTTAGAGTGCATGTAGCCTTGACATGGGAGGACTAAAGAAGATCCGGACACCCGAAGATGAAGCCGCTTATCTTGAAGCGCGTCACGCGGCCAAGCCAGAATCTCTGCGTTGCTGATTCGGAATACCGTGCCTATAGCAGCACTTAGCATTTACTAGCAAAACTTAGCCAAGCCTAGCAAAACCTGGAAGAAGCTAGGGCTTAAATGCAAAACATTTCTTGGCAAACGTTCGCTACTCTGTCCTGTCCTGTCCTGCTCTGTTCTGTTCTGTTACGCGTGTCATGACACAAATGTCATGACACGCGTGCCGTGTAGGTCATGAATCAGCCACCGTAAATGACAGTGACCCAACGAAAAAAAAATAACACTCAGAAACCACTGAAAAGGATTCTGACGTAGGTACTAACTGAAGGAAACACTGAAGAATCGTTCCAGAAGTCATAGCCATGAGCATGACTCAGCAAAAATGACAATGGCACAGCAAAGAAAGATAAACACTGAAAAACCCTTGACATGGGTTCGGACGTGGTTACTAAGTGAAGGAAACACTAAAGGATAATGGATGAGTCATAGTCATAAGCAAGACTCAGCAAAAATGAGAATGGCACAGCAGAGAAAGATTAGCACTCAAAAATCACTGAACTGGGTTCGGACGAGGGTACTAAGTGAAGGAAACCAAGGATGGAGGTAGAAGGCATAGTCATCACCATGACTGAGCAAAAATGACAATGACTCAGCGAAAAAAGACTAACACTCAAAAACCAGTGGAATGGCCTGGGATGTGGGACTAAGTGAAGGAAAACGCTAAAGGTTGATGGTCAAAGTCATAGCATATGAATATGAATAAGGCTTTGACCTTAAGGTCTCGTAGGTGTAGCTAAAGGAACTCCTGAAGACTCATAACATGTATGTCATGAAATGTGTGTCATGTAGGCCATGAAATCAGCGCCTACGTCTTCGTGCTATCCTGGTCGTTTCGTAAACTTGGTAGGCTCCCCGCACACTGCTTCACATAACATCGATTCCCACAGGGCGTGAGATCTGACGGCTTCTTTTTTTTCATTACGAAACAATGCTGAGGCGAAGAACACGAGGACGTCGGAAGGGAGTAAGACGAAGGCAATTTTTGGGACAGTGCTTGAACGATATTTTTTTTCTCAGTAACTATAACAATTGTGCAGTTCCGCCTCTTCAAGGAAGCTGCCGTAAATGTGTATGTTACTTCTATAAATCACAGTGCTCAGTGAACAGACTTACAATGCGCCGCAAGTAATTTTTGTTTAACAAGTTGCAGATGCTGAAATAAAGTCCCCTGGTAATAAATTTGCACTTGCGAAGCAAGATTCGACATACGAAATATTGCTTTTCAACGATTATATCTTACTATGTTTTACCCGCGTTCACTGTATTTGGCGTGACAGTATATAGAGGGCGTTTCAGCGAACACTTTCAAAACTGCTTAAAGGTTGCCTGTGGCAGATAGTACAATACTAGTTCAAGAGCTGGTCTACTCGAAGAGGCGGACATTACTTGCACAAGAAATTCAAATGCATAATCGAATAATTAACAAAAAATCACTTATATTTTAACTAATTACCTGATGGCCCATATTGCAATTTACAAATTGTAGCCGTGGAGTTCGCAAGCCGGATCTACTCGGAGCGAATTGTCGGGATGACACCAGTTTCGAGATATTAATTCCCGAACTTTGCGAAGAAATTCATTGGCGTTCCAGTTAGTTTCTCAATAAAAGGTCGTTTTATGCATTGAAGCACAAAATTAACTGGAACGCCAATGCACTTCTCCGAAAAGTTCGGGAATTATTATCTCCAAACTGGTGTCATCCTGAGAATTATTTCCAAGTGGATCCGCCTTGCGAACTCCACGGCTACAATTTGTAAATTGCAATATGGGTCATCAGATAGTTAAAAACATAATTAGTGGATTTTTGTTCATTAGACGATGATGCATTCAATTTTATTGCAATAGCAATTATATGGACACTCCAAAGCGGATTTCTGCCGTTGGCGTCACCGTCGCCGTTGCCGTGAGGTTCCGTATGACGTCAACGGCGATGAAATCGTCGCCGCGCACCGAATGCTGTATGTGCGAGTGAAAGGGCGCGAGGGACGCGCGCTTTCACGGGGAGCGAACGCACGCCGGAGACCAAACGCGCATACTGCGCTGTGCTCCCTGAAGGGCTGCAGAATTAAGCGTCTCTTTCCTCCTTTACAATCATCATATATAGAGCAAACGCGACTTCTTCCGTAGGACGGGAGGGAGGGAGGGAGGCGACGTTTAGCTGCGGCACCAAATGAGCATTTATATAAAACATCACAGCATATCCACGAAGTGAATGATGATGAGTGGGCGAAGCACCGGGAGATCATTTGGGTAAACCACAGCTACGGACGAGAGATAAAGAGAGCGCGCGTCGGGAACGAGAGAAAGAGAGCGCGCGTCGGGAACGAACGCTAGAGAGATATACGGAGTAATGATATTAGCTTTATCAGCTGTATAAACTTGGACATGCAGCAGCACCGGCAACGCGCCGAACTGTTGTCGACGCCGTCGGCATTTTGCCCGCGTTCGCTCAAAATGCGTGCGGCGTTGGTGACTGTTGCCGGAGCCTCTGATATAAATAGGCACTTGGTGCCGCAGCTAAACGTCGCCTCCCTTCCCTCCCCCTTCCCCCCCTCCCCCACGGCCTCTCGCACATCGGAAGAAGGCGCGTTTGCTCTACATATATGGTGATTGTAAAGAAGGAAAGAGACGCCTACTTCTGCAGCCCTTAAGGAAGCACGGCGCAGAACGCGCGTTTGTTCTCCGCCGTGCGTTCACTCCCCGTGAAAGAGCGCGTCCCTCGCGCCCTTTCACTCGCACATACAGCGTTCGGCGGCGCGCGGCCACGATTTCATCTCCATTGACGTCATACGGAACCTCACGGCGACGGCGACGGCGACGCCGACGGCAGAAATCTGCTTTTGAGTGTCCATATAATTGCTATCGCAATAAAAGTAGCGACACTCTCCTCCTCCACCTTCCCTCCTCCTCGATTCTCCTCTCTTTCGCGCTCGCTCCTCGACCGTGGCGCCGCCTACACCGCTCGAGCGTAGCAGACGACCTTTCGCAGAGTGAATGCGCGCTTAGCAAGGCGGTGCGTTTGAGCGTTTGCGTTTGCTTTCTAGCTTCGAGTAACTTCGTGTACAGCATAGAATTTCTGTAAGGAGGGTTATATAAATTCAGTGACGGCAGGTTTTCGTTTATTCCTGTTTTGAAAACTTCTTTTAAGTACCTAAACGAGCGCCAACGCCGTACCATGACGACCCCGAATGTATCGCGTGCGCTACAATTAGGTACGTAACATTTGTCAAGCGCGTGTCGCAAGATATTGTTGCGAATTGGTGTAAATAATAAGTTTGTGATCGAATGTCAACATCTTGGCCTCCACCAAGCCCTCGGTAACCTAAATAATCCGCACCGTCCATACCATGTGAATTCGCGACGCGTATCAGATGACGTAAAAAGGCTGATAGAGGACACAAACAATCGCTGCCCTGAAGGTTCGATGGGGCATTACAAGCTACAAAGCTGCCTACATGCGTGCTTGCCAATCTTATAAGCACGCGCCAAGGCTCGGGGTGGGCGCTGGTCCTATTATGTTTCTAGTGCCTCATACTCGACAGAATTTTGCGCGGTCGGTCATCCAGTCGGGACTCTGCGTACATAGAAAATGAAATCACTTTTTTAGCATTCGCTCGCGAAGCGGGAAGGCGGTAACAGCGCTTCACTCAGTCTCAAACTAGAGCATAGTGAGCTTACGTTCAGTAAATTATTTTTTCAGGTTTGTGACTTGTCACGTTAGCTCGTCCGTTCACGAAGTGACGTACTTGTCACCAACACAGTTGCATTAAGGTGCATGCTTTGGGAACGGTTGCGAGCGGGTGACCGCACGTTTTCTTTGCGAGTGCTCCACCGCCGCTTCTTAAAATTCACACACTTTAAAGCTCACGCGAATTAGCATGTATGTACGTCTCAAAGACCTTTGATGCTGTCATTTGGCGACGAACGCACCCTGTAACTCAATTTTGGTAGAGTACGCACGTTTTTCATCGGTGCCTTTGTATCGCTTATCAACCGCGCTACCACCAACGACAAACACGAACGAAAGAGGCAAACAAAGCTGTTTGCTGTAAAGAGGGCTATTAAGTAACCACAATTACGATAAAGAGTTGCTTTCCTAAGATGACTTTTTACACTCGACCCTTTAATTTTATCAAAAGGACTGCGCAGAATCTTAAAAAAAAAGTTCCGGAATCAAGTTTCGGAATGACGTTCTCGCACGCAGCCTCGCGTGCCCGCGAATGCAAGCCTGTAGGCGTACAAAACGATTAAGCGCGCCGACTACACGTCCAAATACACCAAAGTACACGTACTCGCAAATTACCTCGCATAGTCGTGTGGAGAGTGTTGGTCTGAAGTTCTTCCTGCCAATTCGATGAATCCACGTCTTTCTTCTTAACCCGTCGCGCTTACCGGACGGTATCGAGAAGAGTCGCTTGCCTTTGCTAGAAGTATTTTGGCATCCAAAGGCGCAGCAAGCCATGGTTATGGAAAATGCCTTGAAGCGACGTCGCACTTGCCACAAAACTTAGTTTAACGCATTCTCAAACTTAAACAACAAGGAAGAGCAGCGGTACCAACGTGCGCTCCTCGCCAGTCGGTAGACGCTTATCAAGCAAAAATGGCGACGGAGCGTGATCGTAAACAAACGCAGCCAGCGTCCGGCGGCTCGGCGGTCCACGTGATGTCATTAGGCCAATACCAACGCGGCGTCGGCCTCGGACAGGGTGTGCGAGGAGGCGGCGGCATTCTTCAAAGCGTGACGCTACTTTTTTATATAGAGGCTTTACGCCCTTGTGCACCGCAGCGCCCCCAGCTATGGACGAGAAAGAAAGAGAGCGCGCGTCGGGAACGAGAGAAAGAGAACGCGCGTTGGAAACAAACGCCCTTGTGCACCGCAGCGCACCTCGCTACGGACGAGAGAGAAAAACGCCGGAAGCGTTCTCCGAAAGCTGGCTTCCAGAAGCGGAACCGGAAGTGGAAACGGAAGCGGAACCGGAAGTGGAACCAGAAGCGGAACCGGAAGCGGAAGTCGGCTTCCGGTTATACTATACATATACATATATATATGTATATTGCCACGCGTTAGTAACGCTAGAGAACGAGGACGAAGAAGTGTTGTTGGCTGCTGCGGCCAAAAACAGTAAACAGCCGTTCGCTCGGAACGGACTGCCTGCCTTTTCCTCTCGCGACAAACTGGTGGAGGTGCTGGGTACACATACGCCCTATGCCTGCTGGTCCTCAACCAGAAGCTACCAACGCCAGTACCTCAGAGACTGCAGAAATCCATCGAAGCAGCCGTCGCCTCCAAGGTCTTCCACCGCAGTACAGTCCCCTGGCAAACTCTGCGAGGAAGATGGCAACAACAACCGCAAGCCAAACCGAGGAGATCCCAAATGCTGCTGTACCTTGCATTGTCAACGCGCCTCGCACGCCTAACCCGTTCCACGGCGACGCCTTTGAGGACGTAGAAGACTGGTTAGACCATTTCGACCGGGTCGCCACCTTTAATGACTGGGATGATCGCCGTAAGTTGAAGAACGTATACTTTTCCCTTTTAGACGCGGCAAGGGTATGGTACGAGAACCACGAAGCTTCGTTTACCAGCTGGCAGGAGTTTTACCGCCTGCTTCGTGACGCCTTCAGTACCACCGAAAGGAAAGAAAGAGCCGAACAGGCACTATCTTCCAGGTTCCAAATGCCGAACGAAACCGTCGCCATGTTCGTGGAAGACATGACACGATTGTTCCGTCGGGCCGACCCACTAATGCCAGAAGACAAGAAGGTGCGCATGTTAATGCGAGGCGTAAAAGAACAGCTTTTCGCGGGCCTCGTGCGCAATCCTCCTACAACGGTGTCTCAGTTCGTCCGTGAGGCAACAGTCATGGAGCGCATGCTTCGGCAGCGGCTATCGCAGTATGAACGCCAGACCACCATGACTGCGGCATGCTCGCTTGTACCTGCAAGGGATGACAGGGAGTCCCTTACCGAACTAATACGGCAGGTTGTTCGAGAAGAACTCCAGAGGCATTATGGATCGGCACCTCCGAGTGCCGTGGCTCTTACGGACGTCATTCGGGAGGAAATCAGGCAGGTGGTTCATCCCTCTCCACCAACGCGAACCGAACCTCCCACGCTCTCGTACGCCGATGCTCTTCGGGTTTCTACGCCGTCGACGGCCCGTTTCCCGCATCCACCTACAGGGCCTCCTCGACGCTTCCCAAGCCCAAGCCACCGCACGACTCTCCAATCAGACTTTCGTCCTGGTCCGTGGAAGTCAACGGTATGGCGCGCTCCCGACAACAGTCCGTTGTGTTATCACTGTGGGGAGGCTGGACACTTCTATCGCGACTGCCATTACCGACGGATTGGTTTGCGGGGATACCATCCGGACGCCCGTTGCCCGCGCTATGGCGAACGCCCACAGGAAATCGAGGAGTACTTGGAAAGCAACCGTCTACCTCCTGTCCCTCAGCGAAGACAGTCGCGGTCGCCGTCACCTCGTCGGCACACATCACCAAACCGCGCTCGACCCGCCTTTGATTCCACTGGAGTCACCGGCGGAAGCCCGCGCCGGGGAAACTGAAAACGGCGACCTCCGGGGGTGAGGCCGCTGTCATGCGAACCATGAAATATCCTCCGCCGACGCCACCCGCTCGCGACGTACCGCTGACGCCTTCCTTCGAAACCGCCAAAAGAGCTTCTGCTGTTATTACTGTTTCCGTCGACTGTTATCCGGTGACTGCACTTGTCGATACGGGAGCTGATTACTCGGTTATGTGTGCCTCGCTGGCCAATCGGTTACGCAAAGTGCTGACAGCGTGGGACGGCCCACATCTGGTCACGGCTGGAGGACACCTCGTGTCACCCATTGGACGATGCACCGCCAGACTTACAATTTATACTTCGACCTTCGTAGCCTCTTTCCTTGTGCAGCCCAAGTGTTCTCGACTGGTTATATTGGGCATGGATTTTATTCAGGAATATGGGGCGATCATTAATCTGCGTGACTTGTTCGTGACTTTTTCGAAGAATGTTTCTTCGGATTCTGATGTTAAGGATGAACATCATCGCGCGGCTTTACGCGTGGTCGATGACTGCGTAACGTTACCGCCTCGAAGTAGCATCTTCGTCCTTGTTGAGTGCCCTCAAGACCACCTAGATATGGGTATCGCCGAAGGTAACCTCACCATTTTGCTGGATCGAGAAGTCGGCGTCGCACGAGGTCTCGTAGAGCTCCAAAATAGGCAAACCACGATCCTAGTTACTAACTTCAGCGGCGAATACAAGCACTTTGCGAAGCATACCACCATTGCCTACTTTGAAACAGTGGACGAGTCCAACGCATGTGCTTCGGTAACGACAATCTCGATGCAGGAAATAGCGATGTGGACTTGGACCAGTCACATCAACGTCAATCCAAAGCTGAAACAACCCCAACAGGAGAGGCTCCTCAGCCTACTATCATCATTTAACGACTGTTGTGCCACCACCTCGAAGGTCAAGCAGACCCCTCTAACCAAGCACAGAATCATCACTGAACCGACCGTCCAACCTGTTCGCCAACACGCTTACCGCGTGTCACAGAGAGAACAGGATGCTATTCGTCATCAAGTTAAGCAAATGCTGGATGATGATGTCATTCAACCATCGACAAGTCCTTGGGCATCACCTGTTGTACTAGTTAAGAAGAAAGACGGTTCACTACGATTCTGTGTAGATTATCGCAAACTGAACAAGATCACGAAAAAGGACGTTTATCCACTTCCTCGGATTGACGACTCCTTGGATCGTCTGCGGCATGCCCGTTACTTTTCTTCAACGGATCTACGTAGCGGGTACTGGCAGATTGAAGTTGACGAACGGGACCGAGAAAAAACGGCGTTTATAACACCGGACGGCCTCTATGAATTTAAGGTCCTCCCTTTTGGACTGTGTTCTGTTCCGGCCACATTTCAACGCATGATGGACACAGTTTTATCTGACCTCAAGTGGCACTCGTGTTTAGTCTACTTAGACGATGTAGTTGTTTTTTCAACCACGTTTCAGCAGCACATCGAGAGGCTTGAGGCTGTTCTTCAGGCCATCCGCACCGCCGGCCTGTCTCTGAAGCCCGAAAAATGTCACTTCGGATACGAGGAGCTTAAATTTCTGGGTCATATTGTCAGCAACACCGGTATTCGCCCTGACCCTGACAAAGCCACGGCAGTTCGTTTGTTCCCGATACCGAAGACAAAGCACGATGTACGCCGATTTCTAGGGCTTTGTGCTTATTACCGCCGTTTTGTGCCAAATTTTTCTGAGATTGACGAACCTTTGCAACGACTCATCAAGAACGACGTGACATTTATTTGGGGCCCGGCTCAATCCGACGCTTTCCACGACCTTCAACGACGTCTACAGACACCACCGATCCTTGGTCATTTTGACACAGAGGCCGACACAGAAGTGCATACTGATGCTAGCAACGTTGGTCTCGGAGCCACACTCGTACAATTTCAAGCTGGTGTTGAGCGCGTTATTGCCTATGCCAGCCGCACGTTGTCTGCTGCTGAAAAAAACTACTCAGGAACTGAAAAAGAATGTCTGGCGGTCGTGTGGGCTATCCAGAAGTTCCGGCCTTACTTGTACGGACGTGCCTTCTGAGTCGTCAGCGATCACCACTCTCTCTGTTGGCTGGCGAATCTCAAGGATCCTTCGGGACGTCTCGCAAGATGGAGCCTTCGGCTACAGGAATTTGACATGACAATTGTCTATAAGTCTGGTCAGAAACACACCGACGCCGATTGTCTCTCCCGCGCCCCCGTCGAACCCGCACCAACAGATACTGACGAGGACTGCGGTTTTCTTTCTAGTCTTCCATCTCCAAACCTAGCTCAACAGCAACGCCAGGATTCAGAGCTGCAACCCCTGATTGAATACCTTGAACGACGCCGCCAACAACCCCCGCGGCAGTTCGCGCGTCACGTGTCCTCTTTCTGCCTACGCAGCGACATCCTCTACAAGCGGAACTTTCATCCCACGGAAACCGTTTTTCTACTCGTTGTTCCCGCTTCTCTCCGCGACGACATTTTACGTGCATGCCACGACGAACCCACGTCCGGGCATCTTGGTTTCACGCGTACTCTGGCAAGGATCAAGAAGAAGTACTACTGGCGAAAACTCACAAAAAGCGTGAAGCAGTACGTCCGAACTTGTCGTGATTGCCAACGTCGCAAAGTTCCACCAATGAAACCAGCCGGTCTGCTTCAGCCTGTACGACCTCCTTGCTCACCTTTTGAACAGGTCGGGATGGATTTACTCGGCCCGTTTCCCAAGTCTTCAGCTGATAAGCGCTGGATTGTTGTCGCCACCGATTACTTGACCAGATATTGCGAAACCCAAGCCGTTCAACGAGCTACTGCTTCGGATGTGGCCAACTTCTTCGTCAAAAATATCGTCCTGCGACATGGTGCTCCAGCTGTCGTCATCACAGACCGTGGTACGGCTTTCACCACACAGTTGGTCAGAGATATTCTGCAGCTGAGTGGTACAACGGACCGTACGGCAACTGCGTATCACCCACAGACCAATGGGTTAACTGAGCGTCTCAACAAAACGATTGCAGATATGCTTTCCATGTATGTCGCCACGGATCACAAGAATTGGGACGAACTGCTCCCGTATGTGACATTTGCGTATAACACTGCGCTTCAAGAAACCACCGGGTTTCCTCCTTTTCGTCTGGTCTACGGACGCGACGTCGTCACTATGCTCGACGTGATGCTTCTACCAACTTCTCTGATACGACCGCCCCAGATACGGACGCTTTTGTTCAGCGTGCTGAAGCAGCGCGGCAGCTTGCACGGCAACGAATTCTATCTCGGCAAAGTCAAGACGCTCGCCGATACAACATACGCCACCGAGTCGTAACATACAAGCCAGGAGATCTCGTGTGGATTTGGACCCCTATACGTCTACGAGGCCGCTCAGAAAAATTATTGCGCCGTTACTTTGGGCCCTACATAGTTCTTCATCGCATAAGTCAACTACGAAGTTGTCCCAGCAGAATCATCGCACCAATCGCGTAGACCACGCTCCTCCGACATTGTTCACGTCTCCAGGATGAAGCCCTACCACTCGCGCTGATTCCAGTTCACAAACTTTGTGGTGCGGTGCCTGTGCTCACGTCCGTTGTCTTTTTCATTTCTTTTATTTTCTCCCTGTGGTATTTAACCCGTCACCCACTTTCGTGGCTTAACTTTCACTGTTCTTTCGTGCAGCGACATCGAGACGATGCCTCTTTTTTTGGAGGGAGGGGTAATGCCACGCGTTAGTAACGCTAGAGAACGAGGACGAAGAAGTGTTGTTGGCTGCTGCGGCCAAAAACAGTAAACAGCCGTTCGCTCGGAACTGACTGCCTGCCTTTTCCTCTCGCGACAATATATGCGTATACATACATACATAGCGGTATCCATGCCAACCAGAGCTGCGGACTTACGCCATCTAGTGAACACTTCAAAAAACTACAGGTGGCTACATACGGAGGAAGGACAGACCCACGCCCTAAGGAGCTTCGCCCCTAAAATGTTGCGAGGCGAGAAGGTGGGTAAAATTTACGACAATCATTTTCTGGGACAATCAACATTACAATTAGTGATCATTTGCCAATATATCTAGTTATTGATAAGTGTCATATTGAATCAAAGCCAATAAATAAATTTCGGTGCCAGAACATAACTGAAAACTCTCTCTCGCAGTTTCGAGATGAAATCTCCAAAACTAGTTGGGAAGCAGTGCTCTCGTGCTCATCAGCAAACGCAGCATATGACAATTTCATGGAGATAATTTCCCGTATTTATAAGCGATATTTTCCCTACAAAGAAATAAAGAAGTCGAAACGTTCACGGAAACCATGGGTCACAAAGAAGCTGTTAAAAATGATTAATGAGAACAAATAGCAATATCAACTATTCTTGAAAAATCGCGATCGAGGCACATTGGATTCATTTAGGAAGCATAGAAATAATTTAACCAAACTTATGAAAAAAGCAAAACGCAATTATTATTCTTGCATGTTCGAATGCGTTGCAGGGGTTAAGGAGATGTGGAGCAAGTTAAATTCAATTACCGCATTACACAAAGCTAATTTTAGTGTAGGAGAGATAACTGAAGGCGATCGAATATACAGGGGCAAAGCATTGGCTGAGAAATTTAATAATCACCTTACTTCATTGGTAGACAGCGTCAGTGACACCACTGCACTACATTACATGTCCGCACAAGTAGCTTCGTCGGTTTATCTTTCCACAACGGATGAATATGAGGTAAAGTGTGTTTTTAGAAAACTAAAGAAAAGTAAATCAGAAGATATTGACGGTTTAAAGATGGCTCCAATTTGTTTTGTTATAGATATATTAGTCGTCCCTTTAACATACATTTATAACTTCATTTTAGGCACAGGTATTTTCCCACAACGTATGAAGCATGCAAAAGTTACAGTACTGTTTAAGGGAGGAGACAAAAATGATTTGAAAAACTATAGGCCCATATCCGTTCTACCATTGTTTTCAAAGCCCATAGAAAAACTAATATTTATAAGATTATCGAACTTCTTTACAAAACACTCGGTAATTTCGCCGGCTCAGTACGGTTTTAGGTCAGGGCGGTCGACAGAGGTAGCATTGCTACGGCAAAAGGAAATTATATTAGGCAATATAGAGGACAGGAAACTTACATTAGGTATATTTGTTGACTTCTCTAAAGCCTTTGACCGGATAAATCATGATACCCTTTTACAAAAGTTAACCTATTACGGCATTCGCGGCACGGCACTGAATTTACTTACCAGTTATTTAAGCAATAGGCTACAATGTGTAAGCATAAACACGGAACAATCATCTTTGCAAAAAGTTACTCAAGGTGTACCTCAAGGTAGTATATTGGGGCCGCTACTTTTATTGCGATAGCAATTATATGGACACTCAAAAGCAGATTTCTGCCGTCGGCGTCGCCGTCGCCGTCGGCGTCGCCGTCGCCGTCGCCGTCGCCGTCGCCGTGAGGTTCCGTATGACGTCAATGGAGATGAAATCGTGGCCGCGCGCCGCCGAACGCTGTATGTGCGAGTGAAAGGGCGCGAGGGACGCGCTCTTTCACGGGGAGTGAACGCACGGCGGAGAACAAACGCGCGTTCTGCGCCGTGCTTCCTTAAGGGCTGCAGAAGTAGGCGTCTCTTTCCTCCTTTACAATCACCATATATGTAGAGCAAACGCGCCTTCTTCAGACGCGCGAGAGGCCGTGGGGGAGGGGGAAGGAAGGGACGCGACGTTTAGCTGCGGCACCAAGTGCCTATTTATATGAGAGGCTCCAGCAACAGTCACCAACGCCGCACGCATTTTGAGCTAACGCGGGCAAAACGCCTTACTTATGTCAACGACATTATCAACATAAACCAGACAATCCAATATGTCATTTATGCGGATGACACTTCCTTGTTTTTCACAGGTGTAGACGTAAATGACCTTATTTCAGCAGCAAACGCGACACTTGGTGACTTGTATGCATGGTCCACCGTAAACTCCCTACAAATCAACTGCTTAAAAACCAAGGCCGTTCTGTTACGATCGAAGGGAACAACGTACGCAGCTACTTCAAAGCTATACCTTAACAATTCTGTGATTGATTTTTCTTCGACAGCTAAAGCATTGGGGATAGTTTTTCACGAGCATATGTTATGGGATTCCCATAGTGAAATGGTAAGAAAAAAGCTAAGTCAGGCACTAGGCATGCTTAGGAGATGTCAGTCATTTCTACCGACTACTCAGATGTTAATTATCTACAACACACTTTTTATTGCGATAGCAGTTATATGGACACTCAAAAGCAGATTTCTGCCGTCGGCGTCGCCGTCGCCGTCGCCGTCGCCGTGAGGTTCCGTATGACGTCAATGGAGATGAAATCGTCGCCGCGCGCCGAACGCTGTATGTGCGAGTGAAAGGGCGCGAGGGGCGCGCGCTTTCACGGGGAGTGAACGCACGGCGGAGAACAAACGCGCGTTCTGCGCCGTGCTCCCTTCAGGGCTGCAGAAGTAGGCGTCTCTTTCCTCCTTTACAATCACCATATATGTAGAGCAAACGCGCCTTCTTCCGACGCGCGAGAGGCCCTAGGGGGGGGGGGGGAGGCGGAGGGAAGGGAGGCGACGTTTAGCTGCGGCACTAATAAGTGCCTATTTATATCAGAGGCTCCGGCAACAGTCACCAACGCCGCACGCATTTTGAGCGAACGCGGGCAAAACGCGGACGGCGTCGACAACAGTTCTGCGTGTTGCCGGTGCTGCTGCATGTCCAAGTTTATACAGCTGATAAAGCTAATATCCTTACTCCGTATAGCTGTCTACAATTTTGCTATCGCAATTGATGCTTCGCCTTTCAGGTGAAACTGCGAGATTTTTTTACTCACAGCTACGTTATGGCCTTTTGGTGTGGGGCACTGGCACCGTGCAATCTAAGCAAAAATTACTCACGCTTCAAAAAAATGCATTACGCTGTATTGCAAATGCCGAATATAACGCACATACCTCGTCTTTATTCAATAAATTTAAAGTGCTAAGATTTGATAACATGTACGAATATTGTTTATTAGTGTCTTTGAAAACTGAATTTAACAGAGCAATAAATAATCTTACATCCATAGCATGCTTAGAGCGCAGCCCCTCGTCTCGACCCACTAGACAGAGCGATTATTGGAAGGTTCCTCGATGCCGAGCAAACTATGGTCTCCAAATGCTTAAACATTCACTCCCACACATACTTAATAAATTCAATTTATCATTGGAGCGTCTGCGCCTTCTTTCGCGACAGTATATGTCCAATCTTTTTTTACTGATATAATGTCTTTCTTGCTATGTTTTCTTGGTGCAAAAAATGCGGCATAAAATGCTGCATGTTTTTTTCGATTTAAAAAAAAAACATTTTTGCCAGGAGTGCAAATTTTTCTGCATTTTATTTTCTGTATAATTATATTCCTTATTGTGCCAATTTCACTATGTATTTTTGTGCCTATTTAGTTGTTTACATGACTTTATGAATGCTGTCACTTTTCTGCCTTGTATTGCTGGGATGTGGGGCCCGTCAAGCTGCGTTTATATCGCAGCTTTTTTCCCGCATTCCACACCACACATTGCATCTTTGCTTCATGTATGAATATAAAAAAAATGTAAACATTGAAACACTGTGGTGAAATAAACTTCAACTTCAACTTCAACTTCAACGCTGCTCGGCGAGTGTCCCATTCGGATCTCGTCGAAAACCTCCGAGCCGCCCCCAGAGGCACCGGCAACAGCCACCAACGTCGCGCGCGTTCGGCGCGAACACGCGCGAAACGCCGACGGCGTCGACAACAGTTCTGCACGCTGCTGGTGCTGCTGCATGTCCAAGTTTATACAGTTGATCAAACTACTATCCTTACTCCGTATAGCTCTCTACTAATTTACAATCGCAATTGATGCTTCGCCTTTCGGGTGAAACTGCGACACGTTTTTTGTGCATGTGCGCCTTTCCGAGTAGACCAGCTTATTAATTATAATCGGGCTACCACAGGCAACTGTAAATAAACTTTGAAAGTGGTCGCTGAAACACCCTGAATATTTATGAAGACTAGGTCTTCATTGTCGAATTACCACCTCTTTTCTGTATCGGGTATGTCAGCTTCTAGCTTGTTTCGTGAGCCTTTCCTTAAGATAGTAAAGTATAAAAATGTAATGATAAACTACGAAATTTACCCGAGACCCACGCTTATGATGACTATTATGATGGCGATAATTATCCTGATAATGGTCACGAGGATCGTCCTGGCAGCTATTGGGAAGATGATGATCTAGTATTAAAACTGATGAGAAAAAGGGTAAAAGGTGATTCAACCTCTACTTTACATCTATGAAACGTTGTCGCAGACGCACGGCTCTAACAATAATTTATAAGGCGCATACACGCCATTGTGAACCCCAACTATCCAAGGACGACATAGTTCTTCGTCGACTTCAACTAGAGGTTCAGCCGCCTGCCAACATTTCTTAGACACCCAAATACCTTAGCACGCCTCGAAATAGCCTATACCTAACCACTACACAGTATTGACCAATAAGCATGTGGTCAAAAGGGATGGTCTTTGCGGCGGAGGCTAAATTAAACGTGAGTCACACTGGAGGCTTCAAGGACGATCACACAAACCTGTGCATATATAAAGCATTTTCATAATGCAGATAATAGTTTGGAGTGAATTTCATCTTGTTCGCCTTCATATGCGTGCCTCCGCA
The DNA here is from genome assembly GCF_013339745.2 of Dermacentor silvarum. Taxonomy (NCBI): domain Eukaryota; kingdom Metazoa; phylum Arthropoda; class Arachnida; order Ixodida; family Ixodidae; genus Dermacentor; species Dermacentor silvarum. The sequence continues at coordinate 65,394,606 of NC_051162.1, forward strand.
ATTTTGCGTACTACGAGCACTAATCAATGGCGTAGCCCGGAGAGGCGCTCGCCACCTACGAGCCCACCCACCAAGCTTTCATCATCATCATCAGCCAATATTTTTATGTCCACTGCAGGACGAAGGCCTCTCCCTGCGATCTCCAATTACCCCTGTCGTGCGCTAGTGTATTCCAACTTGCGCCAGCAAATTTCCTAACTTCATTACCCCATCTGATTTTCTGCCGACCTCGACTGCGCTTGCTTTCTCTTGGTATTCATTCTGTAACCCTAATGGTCCACCAGTTATCCGGTTATCCATCCTACGCATTACATGGCCTGCCCCGCTCCATTTCTTCGACTTAATGTCCACTAGAATATCGGCTATGCCCGTTTGTTCTCCGATCCACACCGCTCTCTTCCTCTCTCTTAACGCTAGTCCTAAGATTTTTCGTTCCATCGTTCCATGAAGCTTTAGCTAGGACCAAACTCCAATGCCGCCTTTGTAAATGCATGTAAAACACAGAAACGCTTTTCTGCGATACCCTAATTGCGGATCTTATTGAAATTTGTTGCATTTGAGAAAAAATGATAAATTGCAGCGACTGAAGGAAGCGGAATTTCTACTTACGACCTGAAGTTTTTAATGAAATTTCAAAAGTTTGTATGTCTGAAAAAAGGTAGTAACACTAAGTTTACAAATTCGTAGCTCTGCACCTACAACAGATATCGCAGTTCTGTAAACTTCATTCAATGTGATATGTCACATTGGTTGAACCAAAGCGGACCAATGTGATATGTCAATATATATCATACATGGATTCGTTACATTGTTTACGAGGGTTTTGCAAACATTCTACGCAAAAATGAGTGGCCTACGTGAGAGCCATGTATTATTAAGTCAATTTTGTTCGCTTTACATGTACTATTGCATGCAATTTCCAGAATTGTGACATATTATTTCATTGCTGAGTAAGAGAGTTGTGAACATGATAGTTTCGTTTTCGGTATGCTTGCGGTATTGGTGAATATTTGTTAAACAATTTACGACCAAAATGAAGAACTGTCAGCCCTTCCACTGGGGTGGAGACGGAAGACCAGCGAAGCTGTCCTATGGTGGGAATTATGTATCTCCAATTATGACTATTAAGATGTCATGGTGTAATTGGTTATTTGAACTATTAAAAAATGAGCAATTTATATGATCCGGTGGTTTTCATTTATTTAGTGACCTCGGGGACCATTGTCATATGGTCGCTACGGTAAACTGCCATAGGGTGTACGGCAAAGGTTGGCACGTTCTTCATAAACACGTCACCTACGCCGCGGGCGTTCGGTGCGAACGCGGGGAAACCGCCGTCGCCGTCGACAACAGTTGTGCGCGTTGTTAGTGTGAACGCACACTAGGGAGCCTACATGACAGCGCTTGCATGTAGGCTCCCTACCCCACACAACCACTGTCAAAACGCTGGCTACGTGACAAACGGCTTAACGTCGTTGTCGACACTGTTAGGGGAGAGGCTGGCGAGAGCCCAGAGAGAGTCGGCGGCAGAGGCCGGCAGGGCTGCGCGCATGCGCCACAGTGGGAGAGCGGGCACGCACACGCACAGACTAGGCAACGCATCTGATACCCTCCTCGCCCAGCACTGCCCTTCCAAGGGGAAGTCCCGTTTGCTCTCCGCCGTGCGTTCGCTCTCCGTGAAGAAAGCACGCGTCCCTCGCCCTCGCGCGCTTTCACTCGTACATACAGCATACGGCCAATGAGAGTTTTTTTTTTTTCTATTGCCGGACGCGACGATCGAAAGGTGAACGCTTAAGAGCTTCGCTGTAAAAATTCGTAACCTACAGTCACCAGATTTTAACTTTTTTTCTTTTAAATCCAACAGACCTAATCAAATTTAGTGCAATGGTTCCGGAGAAAAACGATTTCTGCTTTCCCTTGTATTTGGATAGGAAGCCCCGAGATAAAGCTTCCTCTTAACAGTGGAGCGCGATAGCTTTCAAAGATCCTTAACTGCTGCTCACGCTTCCAGGCAATTGCAGCTTACGTAACTGTAATGTTTACCGGGAAACGCTGGCGGCAAACGCTGTGCACGACCGCGAGCTTTATGGTAGAAATGCGTCCTCGTGCGTGGGCTGATTCCGCAGGTAGTGCACAGACGCGCAAAAAGAATTCCGTCACTTTCATGTTTCTGTTTTTGTTTCGCAAATTTATCATTTCAGTCTCAGAAGATTTAACCTAAAAGGCATGCACTGTCGGTGTTTTGCTCATGACATTCGTTTGTGGGCTGTCATTCTAAAAATTATGAGGAATAACTTTATCAAGAATGTAAGTCAAGGTATGATCAACTTTAGTAATATAATGGTGTGGCAATATAACCCGCATATACGACGTGCCATATAGCAAGGTGGAAAGTTTAGCGCAAGGACAACGCCGCCGACACTGATGCCAACACCGACTGCGGAATTCTACGACATGGGGCGCTTTGGGCAGTCGCGTTAACATTTCCTGTTTGTACGCGACCAGCACTGTCTCTCCTCCCCGGAAAGGCTCCCCCTCCCCTCCCCCTGAAATACATTTCCGACTACGCCATTGACACTAGGCATTTCTGTCTATTTACCTTAAACACTACCTCCAAGAGACGTGTACCTGTGGTACCTACAACAGACATACATCGTATCATCACACCTGATTCACAGCGACGAGGCAGTACTTCGTGGCGATAATTGAAGCCTTCCAGAGCGGTCTCCCAGCCAGGCAATACAGCAGCGACGAGGATAACCCGAACTGGTTCAGCACGATCATGTTCCAGCCGCTGAACAGCACGATATCCGCGTAGCCCGACTGGCTCAGCACTTCGCCCAGTATGGTAGCCGTGTTGTTGTAGACAAGTAGCTCTTCGTTCTTGTCCAGCTGTATGTCCTGCGGCAGGTGCTTGTTGATGGCGTTCAGCAAGCCGTCGTGATCCACGTGCCCTTTGAGCGCTATATTCAGCTGTTCGATGGTGGTGTAAATGCGGCCGCTACCCGTGTCGCGAAACAAAGCATTTATGCTCGTCATCAGGTTGAGGTACACAGCGTATATCGGCTTGCCGAAGGCGGGCACAGAATCGCGCCCAACCGATGGCACCAGTGACGGCATGCAAGCAGCTACCGCTGCCGGTTTGTAAACGTCCGCCACGTTGGCCACGTCGAAGCTCAGAGACAGACCGTAGCGCCTGTCCGTCTTCAAGTACGGCTCCAAGCTCAGTTGAAGGGGCGTTGGCAGGCCGTAATCAAGCGACAGGCCCAGCAGGTACTCCATAATGTCGAAGTTATTTGAAACTTTTGAGACCGGCCACGTGACATTGAACTTGCTCAACACATCGAAGAGGACCTGGGTGGAGAAAATTAAACTGCACGATTACACCTCCCGAAGCTTTACCGTGAGCTACGAGGAACGCCTTAGTGCCGGGCTCTGAGTTATATTTAACCAAAACACCCAAACATGACAAACATGTGAAGCCAAGATAATAAAACCAAGGAAATCACCGGGAAAACTATCTTCCTTTAAGGTAAAGTGAGGGATTTTTAGGCTATATAGAAATGATAATGCACATAAAAACTACTGGCCGACGGTGGGAGTCGAAACCCGAATGTTTAAGTCTTTTTTTCAGCTATAGTTGATCTATGTGCGATATGCGCCGTAAAATCGATTTTTTTACTAACTTGACCAGCCACAACTTCCCGGAAAGAGGCCAGACATACGGCGCTAAGGAGAAAATACGTAAATGCACAAGTTTTCAGATACATCACAGATCAATTTTAAAGTACCACTGAAAACCAAATTTTAGTTTCTTGACTGTTATGCTCTAATGAGTTCGTATGTGTTTGAAATCACGTGATGAAACCTTAAATGTTCCAATGTGAGGAATGAGTAATCAGAGCCGCTATTATTATGATCAAATTTAACGTCACTCCAGAACAAGCGCCCAAAACTTTTCCTCGCAGTTTTCCCACTCTAGTGATAACGTAACACCTAATAAAGGGACGGGGGGGAGGGGGGGGGGGGAGTGCGAAAGGTAGGCATACCACGCAATAGTGAGAATCAGTAAGTAAATGAAAAAACAACACACGAATTAGAACTCAGGAAAAACCAGATACGGAGGTTAAAGCAGTGAGGAACATGAAGATGATAACAAAAGCTTAGGTAAAAATATAGTACAAGTCACGGGAATTATTCTCCTGACAATAGCATATACAAGTTCCGTGATACTGGGTGGGAAAATTTGCGATGGCATTCCACGAAAGCTATTACAATGCTCCAAGTGATGCGCTGGGTTGTTATGCAAGTTTATTTCTCGTGTTGTCTGATTATCGTTATGTTTAATGCGAATGGTGATGATTCTTTGCCCGGGCACCCGCAAATTTGGCTGAGAGCCCCGTTGTCTTAGCAGGCCGCATAACTCAAGACGAGAAGGAAACCTTTCGTGAAAAGAGAGAGTCAAGTGCGTTACTGAAGGCGGGTGGAGGTTCAGTAAGGAACGAAGATAAAAATAATGTGAGACGAAAATAGAGCATACATTTGTTAGAGCCACTTAGAGCAGTGCAAAGCCCGCAATGATTGAAGTAATGTGTGCCAATGACGCGTTGCACACATGCGAACGTAACATCGAGAGTTTCTGAAATGAAATGGCTCGTGCTCGTACTCGTGCCACTGCTCCCGCGTTCGTCGTCGTCATCTGCTTCTATAGCTGGCTGCGTAGCCGCTGATCATTCCAGTGTAGAATTTCACTTCTCTTCTTTCGTCGTAATGGAGAGGCCGCGTTTATACGGCGCTATGAGCCATTGCTTAAGGGGGTATGAGCCATTCATTGTCTTACGTGACGGACAGATTTAATTTTTTAAGCAATTCGATTTCGAAGAATCGTAAGCGGCAGTGGCGGGAGAATGCTGCTAACCACGCCGCCGAGTAAACTCTTGACATCGAACGCAAGCGACAACGGCGAACTGCGGGCATACCGTCAGTGACGTTCTCCTCCGTCGCAGCCGAACGTGTGTGTAACCTCATAATTGATAAATACTTTAATGAACCCTAGGAATTAACCCAGTGATAAAAACCGGGGCCGCACGTTTCAGCTTCGCTGGTTAACCATCTTCACGCAGTGGTAGGGCCGACGATTTTTTCATTGTGGACTAAGGGCCATTTTATAACATATATTGTTTATCTTGTCAAAAGCCACTAAAGCCAACTGTAGTTAGTCTTTAACAAGGGAAAGATTACATTTATCAAACGTTTATACACGTGTGCTTCAAACTTGGTTCCACCTTTCAAATATTAAAACAGGGCCCTACAAAATTAGATAACCGCGTTTCAGCCTTCTTGAAAGTGCCCGGCAAAAATTTCAAGTAATCGATTAAATGATCAAAAACCCTGCATCGAAAGCGAGTACTCGATTAAAGGCTAAAACGATGAACGATTAATGGTTAATCAAATAACATTATTAATCGACCATCCCTACACCATATATATATATATATATATATATATATATAGAGAGAGAGAGAGCAAACGCGACTTCTTCCATCGCGCGAAAGGCCGTGGGGGGACGGGAGGTAGGGAGGGGAAGCATTGCTGGTGCTGCGGTATGTCCAAGTTTATACAGCTGATAAAACTACTATACTTACTTCGTATGGCTCTCTACAAATTTGCTATTGCAATTGATGCTTCGCCTTTGGGGTGAAACTTTGACACGCGCGTCTTGCAGAGACGCCGGCTACGCGCTCTCAGCGTGGCTGTAAAACGACAAAGCAAGCAGCAGACTCACCCTACGGCTCCGCTCAAACGGCTTCGTATAGCGAAGGCTGTATTTCAGCGCTTAGTAAGGACGAGGACAAAGAAGGAGACGTACGGACACACATGCGCTACTCACAACAATGAAGTTTATTGCCTTGACCACGCTGAACAATATAGTGCCATGGAAGTACGTCACCGACCACATGAGCCACATTGCTCGCGGGGAGCAGGGTGACAAAAAAACAGGGCGTGCAAACAGCAATGAAAATTTACTTGTACATGCGCAAAAAAGCAAGTTCCTTGTCACTCAACGCTAGGGAAGTCTTACTAATACAAGAGTCACCATGATAGTTTATCTGCTCACTCTCGATTATTAGACGGGTTAGTTCACACTTGCTACTTCCAACTATCTGAGTTTTGTCAAAGAGAGTGGGTGTATCCCTCTCTTTGACAAAACTCAGATAGTTGGAAGTAGCAAGTGTGAACTAACCCGTCTAATAATCGAGAGTGAGCAGATAAACTATCATGGTGACTCTTGTATTAGTAAGACTTCCCTAGCGTTGAGTGACAAGGAACTTGCTTTTTTGCGCATGTACAAGTAAATTTTCATTGCTGTTTGCACGCCCTGTTTTTTTGTCACCCTGCTCCCCGCGAGCAATGTGGCTCACGTGGTCGGTGACGTACTTCCATGACACTATATTGTTCAGCGTGGTCAAGGCAATAAACTTCATTGTTGTGAGTAGCGCATGTGTGTCCGTACGTCTCCTTCTTTGTCCTCGTCCTTACTAAGCGCTGAAATACAGCCTTCATGATGAACCAACAAGCCCATCTTGCCACTCTGTTCGTATAGCGGAGCGTGGGCAGCGTTCTTTGATCCGATGCTGATGTGAGCGTTTTGCGCCAGGTGTTTCACACGCGCCTTGTCGTGGTCATCGAGTCTATCTTCATGTCGGTCTGCCTACACCGCAGCACACCTGCTTACTTACTAAGCTCACCTTACTTCGTATGACATTGCTATGTTTTGCTATCGCATTCATTGCTTCGCCCTTAGGGCGAAACTGTAGCAATTTTTTTTAGAAAGCACATAACTACAAAGAATCCCAAGCATCAAACTATCAAACTTTTTAACCATTACGGTGAACTCTGTTTCTGTACGTTTCCGTTGTTCGAGGTCTCCCTACTTTTCCGCCACCAAATCTCCAACTGCCTCTTACTAATCTCTATAGAGGACATGTTTACTTTCCCCCCGCTATCCCTGAACCCAAAGCTTCAAGGAGGTTAGAGGAGCCTACACTGGCAGCTGGATAGATTTCTTCACATTCCAATAAAACATGGTCCATCGTTTCCCTAGCTTTACCGCATCAAGCACATGCACCTTCATATTTGGTGTACCTCGCTTTATAACTACGCGTTCCAAGGCATCCTGATTTCGCTTCGAAAAGTAAGGAGCTTCTCTTTGAGTTATCATAAATTGTTTCTTTCCTGATTTCGTTTTTTTTTCTTTTTGTTTCCTTGAGGTAGTAGTCATACCAAGTTTCTTTTCCAATGCCGCCACCCATGACATTGAGTGGTTCATGGCGGTTCACGGTTCATGGCGGTTCATGGGGCTCAGCGCCATCTTTGTGACGAGGGAACACTTCTGGCTAAAGAAAAAATGATGCGACGCCATATACGTTAAAAACAGAGGTGACGTCATGTTGCTCTCAAAGGCGCGAAATTTGTTTTGGTGGCCTGCCAATAGAGCTGTATATTCAAATGCCCCGCCATTCCACTCGACTGGCGATTTGAGCTTTCAGCGCTGAGAGTACTACAGGAAAATGTCAGCCGTACAGGTGTCGAATTCGCACCACTGCACAGAACATACTTTCTTTCAGGCTAACGAAAGCTCTGGGTGCAAAGGGCTGGTCCCATCGTTGGACGCCAAGCCGCACAAAATGAGCTAAACAATTATCTGGCGGTCGTTGCTCACTAATTTTGACTGAACATGTTAAGAAACGAGGAAACTAACCACGCCGCGGAATTCAGACAAACGTCGACAAGTAAAACAGCACAACGTGTGAGGGAACAGGTGAAGTTTAGGAGCGCACCTTTCTGCACACTTCAAGCAAAATAGAGTTGTATTTTCTTTTCTCGCCATGCACATACAAAATGAATTCGGAATTTCATTTTCGTTGTATGAATCAAATGCGTCTCGCTTTATTTAAAGAAATGCTTTTTTTCTTTCCAATGTTTGTTCCCTCCTCAAATAGTCGTGCTTCAATCGATGCTCCCATAATCAGCCTTGCCGATGTCGGTGACAATTCGTTCTGAACCGCCTTTTGCCGGAAGCTTCGCGACCTATTTGGATTGACCTTGTCAATACCACGATCTGATTATGGGGCACGCTGTAGTGTGGGACTCCGTACTAATTTCGACCACCTGTGGTTCCTTAGCGGGAGTTTTTGCATTTCAACCCCTCGGGAATGCGCCCGTCGCGGCCGGACAATTAGGTACACTGAGCTAAAGCGTACAAATACTTTATTAACGCTAATTCCGCCCTTATCAGATAAGGAGGGAATGCAAGAAAGGTCCACAACTGATCCACAACAACAGCCCGTAAAGTTACCGTAGGAATTTAGGGATGACGATATCTAAGAAAACGCCCAATTTCCGAAGACATTGGCATCTTCACCAGCTAAACCTCTTCACTGCTTGTTTTTTTTTATTGCGACTACCTGTACACGCTATAAATATTGATTCCAGCTCGACGTGCCAACCACTCGGGAACATTAAGCTTTTATTTTTCAGGTTCCGCTATCCACGAAAATTTCACGCCGGAAGATGTCGGTGGCGTGAAATGAGTACTTAGAGACCTGAATTGGTTTTCGCAGCTCATTTTATCACTATTTCCTGCACTAAGCACTCACATTTTGTTCCATTTCTAAGTGTAGATGTTTACGGAAGCTACACAACGGTTATTGTGCACTCACACGTGGTCATTATAGAAGGTCTACCACAGCGATGCCAGCAACGCAGCCTGCATCGTATCCTCGATGGAGCAGTATGACTGGTAGGCTCAGCATTCAGTAACATACGTCCGATATAGCGCAAAGCAAGCAAGTACCCGCTGCTATGTTATAGCGCCCAATCCTGAGAAACTCGAGTATTGCGTTGTTGTCACGTAGTAGTGACAGTGAAGAAAACAGTGGCAAAACTGTGAATGACGAAACGGACTTTTTATTGGGCGAACTTGCGCCCACAAAAGCAAGTTGCACTCGAAGCACAACGATAGCGGTGAACACAGTCGGTGACCGTCGAAAATCTGATCAGCGGCGAAACGCGTCGGCTTTTATACATGAGTCATCGAAGGTTACAGAGTAATCCCTGGTGCCTGCGCGCCTTCCAGAAAGTACTAGACAATTTGCGTCGCTCATACAATCAGATCACATAAGCGTCAGTGACATCAGACAACGGAGAGAAGCACCGATAACGTTCGAGAAACTTCCGATACGTGCAGGTGCGTCCTGCGCCGAGCTATTTCTTAGCCGGTGAAAAGCGGTCACCGGTGAAAGATAAACAAGTAACGTTCTTCTTCTTATTTCTGGGGTTTTACGTGCCAAAACTAGTTCTGATTATGAGGCACGCCGTAGTGGAGGGCTCCGGATTAATTTTGACCACCTGGGGTTCTTTAACGTGCAAGCGCACAGGCGTTCTTGCATTTCGCCTCCATCGAAATGCGGCCGCCGCAGCCGGGATTTTATCCCGCGACCTCGTGCTCAGCAGCGCAACGCCTATAAACAAGTAACGTGTCAATATAATGCCATAGCATATAGTCAAGCGTGAGCATAAAATACCCTGGTGGCACTTTTCCAGTGCTAAACAACACCCCAGGCGCTTGCTAAGGCTGCCATTAATCTCTCGATACACCTTCGGGTCTCTAGTGTTAAAGTTGCGGAGGTTTATGCACTTAGAAAAAGTATTATTTTAGGTTTTATTTTCTTTGCACGGGTATCTCACCTGGACATCTTCACGGTGCTCCTTGAAAGCCAAGACGCAGGCCTGATATCCAGACACGACCCGCCTCACGGCTGCTGACGGATGTTCAGGTGCAGAACGATCGAGTTCGTGCAGCAGGAAGCTCGTACTCCTGGCTTCTAGGAGATGGAAGTGACTTTCAAAAGCTGGATAACGCTGGGCATAATGCGCGCACACGTGTCCATACAGGTTGTCGCACGGGTCCACGCTACGGTCTAGGCTAGCGGCCAGGTCCTCGGCGTAGTCGGAGCACTTGGTCGGGTGATCGCACCACGGGTAGGCCTGCAGGGCAAGCTTGTCGACCAGGATCCTGCTGGCGCAGTACAAAACGCCGATGAGTAGAACGACCGCAACGTTCGGAGTGCCAGACATTCCGATGAGGCCGGTAGTGCGGCGTTCTAGTAGTCGTCGTTCACCGTAGGCCGTAGCTGCAACGCAAGGCCGACGTCCACCTTTGAGATTCTTCTTCTGCTCGTGCCACCGCAAACTGCGTGATTACGTTCGTGTTGATGCTGATGATTATTATTCAATGGCAGAAACCCACTGCGGAGGATGGACCTCGAACCGGGTGGCAATATGATAATAAATGGGAAATAAGATAACTGAAGACGCGAAAGAAAACGATAATAAATGAAATAATATAGTGTGTAATTAAGTAGTCAGCATTGCATAAACAGGTAGAGTAATAGGATCTTAATATTAGTAATACCTAAAATAAAGTAAATCGTCAATGTAAAAAAATGTAAGTTAAGATTCGAATAATATTATTAGTAGTTTCATTGTGAATTTGTCTTTCCGCTATTTGAGCTTTAAATCTTTATAATATATTGAAGAAGAAATGAATAAATCACGAAAAACAGGAAACATTATTAAGATAACCTTTTGTGTCGCAGAGGTAAATAAAAGTGCTCGGTAAACGTTCATGTGGCTGCATTCTAATACCGAGGCTCCAAGTGACTGTATACAGACCCATACTGCGTAGTGATTACGATGCGAACTTTCCAAGCGTTGTTTTCGCTGACGCCGGCACGGTAGTGAAACTGAACGATGGATTCCGGCTCATCGCAGAGCTAGTATAAAGGGGACACCACCAGACAACATCTGCGCCGAGTACAAATTAAGCGGTGGCACATGGCAACGCAGCCTTGCATATGACACTGCGAATCGTCGGGTAGGACACCACTGCCGGATTCAAGTAAAATGTCGATGCATAAAGACCGTATATTTTTCTAATGAGAGCCTCTTTTAGCTTTGGTCAAAGAAAACTGCCTAAATCTAGCCGCAGTGATCTGCGCTGTTTCCGGCAGCACGGTTATCACTGGACCACTGAAAGAGGCTCGTGGTAGAGAATCAGTCATTTCATTAGGATGAATGAATGTCTCGGTGGTCTTGTACCATAATAAGTGAACTAAACTTAAGTAGAGCGGAGCTAGTGCATGAATGTGTCCACTGCTGCCTAATTTGTGGACACGTCAACTGCACTGCATACAGAAAGAAAATATGCGCCAATAATTACAGTTGTAGCATAAAGTGGCAGCTTTCGTAAAGCAAGACCTATTGTCAAGAGTTCGGCCTGAAAAATTGATGCATAGTCTGGCAGGCGAAGGGAATGAGACCAGTCGAGGGATGGTCAGTGTAGATTCCCACGCCTGCCTTCTCTTCACAGAGGGAGGCATCAGTCGCTGTTACATTTATTGTGAAATGGGCAAAATAGCCTTGCGAAAGGGCATTCAAATATATTGGGGGCAGCAAGTTGGGGTAGTAGGTAAACTGTCAGCTAACTCCATTCTGAGTGACGACCTAGACCTATGGAATAGAATGACCTTCCGAATACGAACGTTTAGAGGTACGACTTCGGCCTGCATACAACCTGCGGGTCATGCAACCATGGTCACGTGTTCTGAAAAAAATTGAATTTGGTTCACAATTAAATGCTTATTGCGTACGTCGCAGAGATGACTCATAAGTTTTTAATTTGGTTTGAAGCTTAACGATGCGGAATCTGCTGTCAAGAAAAGGTAGGCGCGCTTTCTGGTTTAACCAGACAGTTAGCAACGAATTTAGGATGACCTAAACTCAGTCGAAGAGCTTCGCTCTCTAAAACGACAAGTAGTTGTATTTTATATTTGACACTTCCAGAAAACAAATCACTAGTCACGTTCCAGAATCGGTCATACATAATTACGGGAAATCATGATTAGTGTGTCACTTCGCATACCGGAACAACAGATCCAGATCCGTTGTTCCTTTACGGATGCAGATCCGTAAAGTTGCCGCAAATCATTACAGGCATTTAAATTTGCAGTCGCAAAGGACACACTAAAAAGTACAATCCACAAAATTTGCTTCCAGGTGTCTTTAGACAATAAATTGTAGAGAAAGAATTCTATTGTGAGTTGCCAATGGTTGTCGTAAGCTCTAGCCCATTTTTCTATACAGCCACTGTTGCTTCGTTGTCTGTTGCCATCACGTGCTTGTTACTAACAAAAAATTGAGCCCCGTGGTTCCCCTGATTTTTGTCGCTCATAAAATGCAAATATCTCGACATTGGCATTCTTAGTGCCTCAAGGCAGAACAATCGTGTTCATCGGCACTCGTGTTCTACTTTTCGGCACTCGTGCCTGCTTTTGAGATAATATATGTAATGTCAGGGGTTTAAAGGATACTTCACATCTGCCATCATGACTGTTAGTTCTGCTGCCTATCACTTCCAGGACGAAGTTTGGTACACATGTGCAACTATCCAAGAAAATGGACATTGGGACAACTGCTGATATAGCTCACTTGGTAGAGCATCGCAAGCGCAAAGCAGAAAATGTGGGTTAAGCTCCAACCGGCAGCAAGTTGTCTCTTATTGCAAAGCATTATCATGATCTATTTTCGAATTTCTTCGTACACCGGCCCAGGTAGCTTCATTAATAATTAGTAATGCTCCTGATGGTGGGTATTGAACGCGGGTCCCTAGTGCAGCAGCTCAATTTTTTCCCCAGTAGGCTACAGATGCATGCATAGCTCGCCAGATTAATCTCACTGGTTCTCTCGTAGCAGCTAATGCTTTCGGATGTTATGTGACACTCGCAGAGTTTGGGATTCACCCGTTTCAGCTCAGATGCAACATATAAAGCGGGTGTTGTGTTTGCTTTGGTGACGCGTTGTGCGTGCAATTGTTTTTGGTTTCTCTATGTTGGCATATTGTGCTTTGTATTCGATATGGTGCTGGGCATTACCTCAATCACAGCCTCGATGTTGTGCCCAAAAAAAAAACATTTGTAGGCAGGCGCTCGAGTGACGTGAAGTTCACTCTACCCCATTCTTTCTTGCAGGTAGTGCATCCTGTTTAGCGCCGTGCACATGTGTGAGGCATTTCCTTGTTCTTTTTCTGCTGATGTGTCGTGTTGTACATAGGAGGAAAGCCGGTCCACCACAACATGGTTGTCAGTGCTGCTGAATACAACACAGTCTTGCTGCCTTGACACGCCAGATCATTTGACATCTGGGGGTCAGGTGGCATCTTGCTGTTCCTTGTAGTCAGGCATAGCCAAGGCTGGAGGTAGAGTCCGCACACAAAGTTCAAGGTTGAACAATAGAACCAGCACGCACAATAAACGTGTGTGGAAAATTAGCTGTATATGTGATTTATGTCAGGAATAAAGATTCACTAAAGGGGCTTGGTTCATGGCCAAGCAGAGTGAGCACGAAAACCAACAACCATCTTCTTTCACATCCTTTGTTGGCGCTTGCCTTTGTCGCTAAACAGTAATTAATTAGTAATTAGTTTGCTAAGCTAACCACAACTGACAACTCGATCGAGCATAGAAAAAACATGACTCTAGGCTCCTGTGTCTCTAATGTTTAAATCACAATTTTTAGGTATCAAACACAGCATAGCATAAATGATACATTGGACACTGCAACCCTGCAATGTGCACATTGAGTGCCTTTTCGCTTCTTCTTCAGAGGGTGCTCGAGATTTCTGGTTGGGTTGCTGTACATGTGTTAGCTCAGTGAATCTTCCTTCCAAGGCTTTCAGTTTGTTAAAGTTAAGCCGCTATAGATGTGTCCTCATCGTTCAGGTTACTTCTGGCGACACCTGAACGTTCTTGTGGCTATGATGTCATGCTTCAGGACACACCTGATGCTAAATTCTGAATTATTGTTGGCATGCTTTTTCACAAATGGTTTTAGTAAGATAATAGCACAGGCGACGCAAAATGAGCCACAGCATATGCTTCACCTTCAGCATGTTCGTGATCACCGATGGTATGTAAAACAGTGATTCAGACCAGGCGTCGCAAAGATTGATTGTTGCCTTTCTTTCTTACAGGCTGCTGTGTTTCAGCTAAATCTGCTTTTCCTGTGTCCAGTGGCTTTGTCGCTCAATTAGTGCTTGCCAATTTCTATTACACTGCAACTCACTAAAAATGTGAAATTTTAGAATATGATGCCTCCCCTCTCTTCCCTTGTCCTTCTGATCTTTCACACTGCTGCAAGCTTTTAGATTTCAATGCTTAAATGATTACTGCAAAAATTGATGCTACCATGTTATTTGATGGCTATCATGATGGCAATAATTTAGGTGAACCTGAAACTAAATAAAAAATAAAATAGGCATGTGTGAGTAGGATTGACTGTTCCTGATTACCGGCTCTATGCTAAACTTGAGGTCTTTGCCTCAAGGAAATGGGTCTTGGATTCTCATACCCTTTTTGTGATCTTGTGACTGTATCAGACCTGATATACAGTCACGGAAGTTTTATAAAAGGTGCGCCTTTCCTTTGGGGAACTGTTTTTATCACAAGTGTGCTAGATAGCGCCAGTTATCCTATGAGCAGGCACAACTGCAGATACAAACTATAGCATGTACTTTACTTTAAAATAATTTCACATCTATTTGTGAACTTCCCAGGCCACTTCACAACTGCAAGCTGAATCTGATGTAGGCAGTCTCAGGGTCATGGCCCATATTTTGGTGAACGCCAAAAATGCATCCTGTGACTGAAGTTTGAGCATTTAGGCCCACGTTTTGGAAGTGCTTTTTATGTGCACTCAGTAGGTGAGAGTTATTCATGCTTCTTGACATTATTTTAGTGATCCTAGAGGCTACACTTATTGATCTGCATATGCAAATTTTTTTATATTTCCACTAATACACTGTGGTCACCATTACAACGCACTGTTTAAAAGGTGTTGAAAATAAAAAGCTACTTATTTGCCCTAATATAATGCAGAAATAAGCATTCTGCAGTCTGAAAAGTGAAAACAAAAAAAAAGAAAAAATCACCGCCCAAGCACTCCATACAGATGGTTAACCAGCGAAGACGTGCGGCCGCGGTGTTTATGACTGAGTTAATTACGTCTTTGTGTTTCTTAATGAGGTTACATACACGTTCGGCTGCGACGGAGAGAACGTCACTGACGGTGTATCTGCCGTTGTCGCTTGCGTTCGATGTCTCATGCTTGCTTGGCGGTGTGGTTAGCAGCATTTGCCCGCCATTGCAGCTTGCGATTCTTTAAAATTGCTTGAAAATTAAATCTGTCCGTCACGTAAAACAACGAATGGCTCAAACCTCCTTAAACAATGGCTAATGCGGCCTCTCCATTACGACGGCACAAGAGAAGTGAAATTCTGGGTTGGAATTATGAGCGGCAACGGAGCCAGCTGTGGAAGAAGACAACGAACGTGGGAGCAGTGGCGTGAGCGAAACCCGAGGGGTGCCAACAAGCCAGCTGCGGAAGAGACGATGCTTAAGCCAAGGCTGATGATGATAGTTATCTGTACACAGGCGACAGACAAACGCTTTTTCGTTTCGTTTAGCCATATAAAGCTTCCTTTTGAAAACATTATGGTCGCAAGATTTACAACCACTTTAGTCGATTATAAAATCATTGAAGTGCCCGCAAACAGCCTCTACATTGTGTCTGTGAAAGACATTGCTCCATCTTCCTGTAGCATTATGCCCCTTAGTTTTGTGTGGAAGCCGCGGTTGTTGCACTGTGCTGCACCGCAATGAACGTTGGTTATGTGAAAAAGCCGCTGTTGTTGCATTACTCTTTACTGTTATGCACGTAAACCTTGTGCCAAAGCCACCACACTCCCACCGTGCTCCACCGCAGAACATTTTAGGTGTGTGGAAAAGCACTGACTAATTGCATGTGCAGGATTTGAGCATTTTTAATGGAAAGAATTCTTTTTTCATACCAAGCACTTTGTAGTGGGCAATTTTATGTCCCGGCTCATGTTGGCCTTTCCCATTTATAACAAAAATATGTCTGGCAGCGAGTCCAAACCTGTCTGCAAACATAACAACCCAACGCTCTAACCATTAGGCCGCTGTAGTGCACATACTTCACGCTCGCCAATGTTTAGCTAGGTGTATGAGGTAGTGGACCATGCATTATGGTGCACAATATGTGTCGGAGCATGTGTGCATGTACATGTTGCTCGTCAAAGTGAGAGCATGTCAGTTTCTCCCATTCTTCCTTTGTGGCAGCACTTTGAGGTATTTTGTTAGACTGCTCCATCTTTGCGATTCGCCCACATTTCCCAGTCCCTTCATTGTAGCAGCTTGTACAACATGGACACTGTGTCACATTGTACTACGTTTGCATTGAGGGTGAAGGTGATATGTGCTCGTTGAGTGAAAAATGTTGACAAGAGGTGCATGCACGGAGAAGTATGACATTTATCTTAATACTACATATAAGGATTCTATACTCCTTGTGCCACAGTGACACATGCCCAAATCAGCAGACGGACCAAGAATGGGCACATAACCATTTGTGCATACCGCATAAGCCATGTTGTCCACTCGGTAAAACAGTAACCACCACAGTGTAGGCAGGAAGAGGCAAAGAAACATTTGTATTACTCGAGAGGGAAACAGCGCAAAAAAACACGACAAGAAGACAAGAAGGGAGACACACACCAGCGCTGACTGACTGTTTTTTGCGCTGTTTCCCTCTCGAGTATGTACCAACTAGCCCAAGCCTCGACGGTCTTGCAATTTATATTACTACCATTGCAAGGAGAGTACGAAGGCGAAGGGCCTTTGTACTCTCCCCGCAATGCTTGTCACACATGCAATCACTCGCCATACACAAACACGTTGGTCAATGTTGCAATGCTCGGCAGAATCATAACAATGCTATATAGCCATTTACCTGCACAATGCTTCCCATACCATAAATCCCACAGTGTGTGGGATCTACATAATTATTTTTTTTTTCATTTTCCAGGCATTTGGTGGTAGAGGCCAGTGCGTTACACAGAAATCCCACTACACTGCAGCAACGTTCAGAATGTAGTATGAGGTACGTTAGTTGGCTATAAGTTAAAAAACAGAAATTATATTCGTAGTCAAAATATAGTAGCCAGTGTTGAAACTACACATGCATTCAAGGCTGAGCCACAGCATGAGAACACGGATGAGCAGACACACACAGTGGTCACTTGAGTTGGCATTCTGCCTATGTTTACCAACAAGCCCAGCTGTACAATGAGTAAATAATGTTATGGCGACTGCAGCACAGCAGTGGTCTAGTGGCATAGTCTCTCTCGACCTCGTATAGAGGAGGTACTAGGTTAAACACTTGGAAACTGCCATGAATCTCACAATCAACCCTTATCCCTCGTTTTGCCACAGCTGCAGAGCACTTGACCACTGCAGCAGTCAGATGTGCTGTATATTGGTGGGTGTCGGGAATCAGGAGATCCAGACAGGCTGCCACTGGAAGTCCCTTGGGTTAGGTGATACCTCAAATGCCTCCAAATATTTTACTATATAAAAAAACCTTTATAGAATGAGAAAATTCTCAAGAGCCAAGTTGTTACACACAAAAGAAAACTGTCACTAAATAGTGACCAGTTTGATTTGTTTTGCAAGTCACAGGTTGTGTGCATTTGACATTGCTGACCAACTCTTACCTACTCTCCGATACAATAACCATAGTCATTGTAGTATTTATATTAAATAAAAATATATATAAGATTGATCTGGTAAAAAGAATTGCCATTTTGGGAGGGGGTAGGATGGAGGACAATCTGCCATTCCTTTTCCTTCTCTGTGATCGAGCTGATCAACCTCACTACAATGGTAAACGTACTGCAGTTCCCTGCATTCACTTGTGTTTTCAGAGAAAACTATTGTGTGGAGCCATGTTTGTGGTAATACAACGCAATATGTATGCTGTGTCGCATGACTCTTTAGTAATATTGTTAAATTCGAGTTGTGATCAATTTTGCTACTCTTTATCTGGTTCCTCGTGAGTTCGTGGAAGTTCAGGTCGCGTGAAGATACTAGATTAAGTTTCTCTGCGAGGTTCTCTTTAAAACTCTAGCAGCTGGCATCATAATGTAACTTGAAACATTTTAACATATAAAGGTAGGACACATTAACAGCTCCTGAATTAACCTAAGTTGACCGTATTCTGTACGTAGCATGTGGTTGCATGTGTTTCAAATAAATTGCTGAATCTACTGCTTGTGTGTTTTCCTGTGCTCTCTGTTCTGATTATGTGTTTGAAAGCGCAGTGAGTGACTGCAGATAAATGCGCAAGGCCTCATTTTATCATGCCAGGAGGCATTGTGGCTTGATAAAGTGGCCTTAACCCCTTCCATGCACACACACTTTCTTGTCTATAAGCAAATAAAAGAAAAAGACCTACCTTTTCTCAGGAATTTTAAAGCCTGCCAGTATTAAAAACAGAGTGAAGCTGCACAAATGCAATTTACTGTAAGTATTATTGCTAAAACCTCTTGAGTTTGCAAAGTATGTGCATGCAGTGCTGGCTATGCCTTGGAAGAGCGCTGCAACAGCTTTCATCACACTGCTTGCTACAGCATTGCTGTAATTTTCTACCTGATAGTAAAACTACAGTTCATCTCTAGAACTTCAGTAGCACAATCAACAGCTATTTCTGCAGGTTTGATGCACTCCATGGCCAGGGACTTTTCGTCCTGTAGGCAAAACAGATGGCCGCGTCGGGCGGCATTTTAGGAACAGCACAGCATACCTTGAAAGCTCCTTGTTCACCACCAGGTTTTACTAGCGAGAGTGGAGAGGGGCACAACAACTGGACTTTGCATGGTGTGGCAAAATACCTTGAAAAGCTGCTGCTTCTGGCACCCATTTACAATGCCATGCTTGTAGACCTCAACATGGAGCAACCCCATTTTACTTTATTATTTAGATACTGTAAGCTCATGCATACGGGCTATTACAGGGTGGGATGTGCATATACAATAGAGTAAAATCAGTCATCGATAAAAATACACATCACAAGAAACAGAATACTATAATAATACAAGTTATAAAAAATAATACTTCAAATTACGTTCAAAAAAAGTCAAGCCATCAACACCACTGAAAACTTCAGGAACAAGGTTATTCCACATAGCTGTAGTGTGAACAAAAAATGAATATTTGTACACATGAACTCGTGAGTTATTCAGATAAAAAAAAAACATTCTTCCAGGTTGGAGCAGGTGAATTGAGTTAAATTTACCATTCAACTGATAACGGAACTATAGGCAGGCTATTTTTCTCCAGACATTTACCGTTTGCAGTCCTGCCCTTGTTGCCACGGCTGTTGCAGATTGCGTTCATCGATAGGAAGAGTAAATAAATCTTGCTGCCAATTTCTGAACACGTTCAAGTTTATTGATTTGGTATTGCTGATGACAATCACAAAGTACATTGGCATATTCTAAGCCTGGGCATAAGTGGTGCTTTTACAAAAATTTACTTCTGAATTATTCTACCAACTTGGTGCGGCTATCTACGATCGCCGTATAAAACTGGGGCAAACATTGCATGTCTAAAAAGTACAAAAGCTGGCATAACTGTAATGAAAGAGCTGAATTCGTCTGAAAACTGTAACATTGCAAGAATGGGCCAAGCTCATTTCAACATTGCAGAGTTTAAGTAGTCCTGACACAATCTTTTTCTTGTGCGTGTTTAGCTGCCAATCAGTTAATTACACTATGAAACTTTATATTGCTTCTGTGCACAAGAAATATATTATCCTTAATGCGAACATTTCAAAATGCCAAAGGCAGTGTGGCTCCATGATTTCGTGACATCATGGTATGGTAGATCACAAGCAAATTATACACGCTCCAGTTTGTGAGTAAGCCATGCCGTTATTGTGCTATTTAATGCCGAGCATGTCAAGGCCTCTCTGCACCACAACATTGGCCTTTCTTTCTTGGTGCACATTTGATATGTGATGGTAGGAGCCACTTGGAAGGTGAGGGTGATGCTCCATGTTTCCTGAGAAGTGCCAGTAGAAAAGTTTGTAGATCAGACTCATTTTGTGCTGAATGCAAAGAAATGTCTGAAAAGCATTGTGCTGCTGAGGTCGAGGGTTAGATCCTCGCCGTGGCAACCTCAGCAGCACAATTCTCATTCGCATGGGGGCGAAATACAAGAACGCATGTGTGGATTGGGTGCCTATAAAGTACCTCACGCAATCAAAATTAAGCCGGAGTCCGCAACCACGGCATGCCTCGTAATTGTATCGTGGTTGTGACTTGTAGAACACCAGAATTAAATTTTAGTTAAGATGTTTGAGAATGGTCAAAAGATTATTTTATTTAGTGAAACAGGTCTTGGCATTCGTTAAGAATCGCTCAAGGCACACCCAGCTTTTCAATGCCATGGTGTGATCTTAAAAGCTGGCATGTGCAACCAGATTAATATAAAAAATGAAGCACAAAGCTCCTATGTCAGTGCTCCTTTACGTGGAAGCATGAGGAACACTTCTCTTGAAAGGCGTTATCTAAATCATGTATAAATATTAATTGATGAACATCAAATGGCCCTACATCTAAGGCAGTGGTTCCCAAATAGGGGTCGGCAAAACCCGCGCTCACAAAAAATAACCAAGTTTTATTTTTTTGTGCCGCTGCAAGTCTTGAGGCATTCTGGTTGGGGACTGCAGAAATGTTTCCGCTTCTACATGAGATGGCTGTAAAGCTTTTGTTGCAGTTTTATATGATATTCATGTGAGAATGCTTTTTCCAGGCTTTCATACTTGAAAAGCAAATACAGAAATAGGTTGAATGTGGCTGCAGATATGTGACTCAGCTTAAGCGTGACTGCATCACGTATTGACAAGCTGTCCAGATTGAGTTGAAGTGGCACTTTTGTTTGACAATTCTTTGCCAAGTACAAATAAAAGGCACCTGTTTCACGCCTCACGTTGTGTTAGTTTATACCCCCCCCCCTCCCCCGTCATTACAAGTGGTCTCCGATACATCCATGACTGAGAACCATGGATCTAAGCCAATTCTAAGGTGTTAAGACAATAGGAAGCCGCAAGATTTTTGTTGTGCACTGTTCCTACAGAAACAATATAGGGCAACAACAAAACAGTTGAGCATAGTGAAGAATTCATTCAAGATCTTTGTGAATTTGGCAGGCTTATTACTGGAAGAAATTCATGCCCAAGCCTCACCAGCGTGGCATCACTGATTTCAAATAATTTTTATTTTGTCATTCTGCCAGAGTAAAAGTTCTCGAAACCTGCTAGGCTGCACGTTAATTTAAAACCAGCACTTTATTAATTTTTACATACCACACACCTTTAGCAGCGCTTGAGCTAATGCTGGTCATAATCTACTATAATTTAAACCATACGGCCATTGTCATCGCATTATTTTTATATGGTCCTACAATATATTCCCACTCTGTACAATTGAAACCTCTGCCAAGGACAACCGAAACAGTACGATTGCAAACTGCAGAATTCCCCATCTGTAGGGGTGGCTGGCTGATTGCCGTATGAGGTGCTTTGTGAGCTGGCATTAATGTCTGTAAATCTGAACTGCTCTGCAAACATCCAAAACAGACTTTGGGATACACTCTTACCACAAGAAGACAGACTATATATGACTGTTGCCTATGAAATGTGGCACAACCATGACGAGGGATTGGCCAGGATTCTCCATGAATGCAACATCAAATGGCTTCATAGCCCAACTTAATTGATAGTGTATAATACTGATATGTAACAAAAGGAAATGACAAAGTAACTAAAAAAGTGACCAGGTCTACTTACGATTGAGCCACAAAAAGAAACATGAAAACGTGTTATTAATATGAAAAAAGTGCCTGTGATCCTCGCAGTAGCAACAATATGATTATGCACCAACTAACAGTACTCACCAGACACTTCCCAAGCTGTCACACCATTATCTACAAAATGTTATGGCCAACATGAAAAAGGGGTAGCTGTCAAAATGTTTTTCCCGCTGAATAGGTTCAGTGGAAAAGGAGAAAAATTATTGTATTCCATATCCTCACATGAAACACTTAACAATATTGTTACAAGCCATTCTCGCACATTGAAGAAGGCACTATCAAGGCGGTGATGAAGACAATTGAAGAAGCACTTATGTTGTTATTTCCGTTGCAATACAATCCTACACTTGCTCATTTGAAAGTGTCAGTGTACAATTCGACACTGTAGAAAACTAAATGGCACCATGTACTGTTATGAGGAACATGGAACCGACATTCCAAGGAAATGCAAAATATATGTAATGCAGCACCGCAAGGAGGTATTCACTGTTGCTGTCAACAATATTTGGCCAGTCTGAAGGGTAACATTTAATTTAAAAAAACCTACAGGCCCACTATGCAATGCTTTTGCCAAGCTATGCGGAACTGCAATCTGTGCAAGTCCTTATTGACAAGAAAAAGACGAAAAAATATTTTGAACATGGAACGAAAAAGAAATGTTGCAACCATTCAGAAATGTATCCTTTGTACTTTCTAGTGACATACGGATAGAGACAGTCGGCGAGCACAGTTATTACATGCGACACATCTGGATCTTGACTTGAACTCATGGCAGTGCTGCAGGGCAAATACCACTCTCATACCTCTGACAGGCATCAGTTACAATACTGGGTTGGAAGGAAAACCTTTCAAGTACTCCTTCAGACGTCCAAGCATGTGACCGGTAAGTAGTTTAGCATGACTATGGGAAAATATAATCAATTTCACAAATATCACAACATCAAAAAGTGGCACACCGCTTTGATTTTCAGCTCACAACTATTTTTCCTAAAAGCCTTGGCGCGTAAATACAACCTGAGGTAACTTAAATCAAGATCACATGAAATTCGAAAATATAATGGCTAATGTAACACTGAAATTTGCTATCTCGTGAAAATGAGCGAGAACTTAATTTGAAAAGGTTTGCTCGAAAGGAATGCTTTCACGGACGTAAGGCTGCTGCCCATCGCGAGTCGTAAGCGAAAAAAAAAGGCTGACTGAAAAAAAAACAAGAAATATATTAAGCGGCACGATCAACAGACACTTCGTCGATACTTGAAGCAGATCGTTATTGGATATGAAGAAATGTGCAGTGGATAACAGCGTAACATATGGTAACTGACTGATTGAAGGTAGTAAGGCTCAGAGCGTAAATGTTTTCACTATTTACGCCGATAATGCAGCACGTATTTCCGCAATTAAATCACCCGCTATGCGCAGCAACCGCTCTCGATTGAAGCCGCCAACGCAGCGACGCGCCATTTGCTATTTCACGATCACGAAAAACAATGTATTCAATGAAGTACAGCGGCGGTTGACCTGTCGGCAAGCCGCCAATTCACATATGGCGAAAGCAAATGTCACGGAGGCCAAGGCCACGAAACTGCGCTCGCAAGAATATCGCGCACGCTTGGGCCTTTCCGACATGCACAAAAGCGCGCGCAGAGCGTGGTGCAGCCGACCAGCAGCCGACACCCGTCATTCGTAAGTAATCTACGTTCGAGAGTAGCTATTTCAAAAAGCAAAAAACAAACAATGTGACGTCACATCCGGCAAAGGAGAGTTGTTCTCCTTACTCACCTTCTCTCAGCTCACGCATGCGCAGCGTCCACAGAGCCCTCGGGGCGATGTTCAGGTAGTGAACACAAGCTCCACCGGAAAAGCTGTCCCCAGCGGGAGTCGCTGTAACTAGCGGCGCTGGCATCGCAACTGTCTTGACGAAGTAAGGTCGTCGGCTACGCAAAGAGCACGCGACACCGCTTCACTGCCGCGCCGTTCCTTTAAGCGGTGAAATACATCTATGCATTTATACATTTCATCATGTATATGTCGACATTCCTATACACCTCAGGGTTGAATGCGCAGGTGCTCGAAGCGTGACATGCACGCCATAATAATTAGGATACGGGCGTATGAGCGTACTTTGAGTTCGCCGATACTGCCACACACGAGAATGAAAGCAGACGGGTGAGGAGGGGAGAATCCGAGTGCCCACCAGCACCATATAACATGAAATGTTTTATTTCATATTGGATGCGGGGTACACTTCCTTGGGCAACATGAAAGGCCAATGCATATAGGCACTGTCTAATACTACCACCAATCATCGAGAACCTTGTTCGCAGAAATTTCTAGGCCGCGGCACTCACTGGAGTCCGCGATGATGGGACATCGACTGGAGGCAACCCGAAAGAAGCTGTGCATCATTGTCCGTCACGTGCACGTTGGTCCACTGCCGCATGGGTAAGCGAGCACAGTGACCCAGTTCCAACCCATCCATGGCTCCTCAAAGTTGCACAGTCACTTTTGTCGAACATAGAGTGCCTTGATACGAAACCCGTCTTTCAGAATGAGGCTACCGTCACCACCGGCGCAATATTGGTTCCCACCTCTGCCACGCCGTCTTCGAGTGCGTACGAAAGACGTCGCGATTTTATCAAAATCGTCCACGTTTTCTCGCAAAATTAAGTAAGAAGCAGCAATTTGGTACAAGAAAGTGTTAGCTTCAACAGTTATTTAGCAAGGCAGTTCTAAAAATCAAATTTAGCATTTATGAGAAAGTATTATCAGGAGTTATACGTAAATAGGTATGAGTGAGGAAATCGTTTTTCTCGGCAATGACTTCAATTGGGAGGTAGTTTCTTATATGTAAAGTTACAATACGAAACCGACCGTATTCAATACATACACACCCACACAGACTATCGCACACACACATGCGCATAAATACGAGGACACAAAGATGCGCACACATGCAGAAACGCCTATAGACGCGAATGTATCTTTACGGCTGGTATGTATTGCATTAATCGAGACTATGGTAAAGCTTGCGTTGGCAGAACAGCTCCACACGCGGTAATTATCATATTCTCTCGCGTCATGGCTAGAAGCACATCTGGGGGTGAAGTTGCATCCGCGACGACCCACAGTTTGTGCGCGCCGACGCCGTCGCACATTCCGACATTTTTTTATAGCGAGCCTGCGTTGCCCTCACGAGCCCGTCCATGTACCAACGGCAAGATTTGGGGATTCTAACGTTTGTGATTCCGCAGGTCCTTCGACCATGAACGTACATACGCGCGAATGCGTCGATGCGAACGACGACCACACAGCGGCTTTGAAGCAAGGTACTACGTAATGGACGCAGCATTAAATCAGTAAGAAGAAAGCTTGGCATAGGACAAGGCAAGATGTATACACTGAAAGATAAGCATGGAAATATCATCACCAATTTCGATGACATAGTAAAAGCAGCGGAAGAATTCTATAGTACAGTTTCCAGAACAGCCAAGCTACTTTCATTCGAAATAGTGATGAACCGGATACAGAGGCTCCTTCTATAACTAGCGATGAAGTTACAAGGGCCTTGAAAGACATGACCCGGGGAAAAGCTGCCGGAGAAGATGGAATAACAGTAGATTTATTCAAAGATGGAGGAGATATCATGCTTGAAAAGCTTGCTGCCTTTATACGCAATGCCTCAAGATTTCAAGTGTACCTGATAACTGGAAGAACGCCAACATTATACTCATCCATTAGACGTTAAAGAATTTAAGAATTACAGACCCATTAGCTCGCTTTCAGTATTGTATAAAATCTTCACCAAGCTAATTTCCAATAGAATCAGGGCAACACTTGACTTCAGCCAACCAAGAGAACAGCTAGGCTGACTTCAGGAAGGGATATTCTACGATGGCTCGTATCCATGTCATCAATAAGGTAATTGCGAAATCTGCGGAGTACAATCAACCTCTCTATATGGCTTTCACAGATAATGAAAAAGCATTTGATTCAGTAGAGATACCTGCAGAGATAGAGGCATTGCGTAATCAAGGAGAACAGGAGGCATACGTGAATATCTTAGCAAACATCTACAAGGATTCCACAGCTACCTTGATTCTCCACAAGAAAAGTTGAAAGTTACCTATCAAGAAAGGAGTCAGACAAGGAGACACAATCTCTCCAATGCTACTCACTGCATGCTTAGAAGTATTCAAGCTCTTACACTGGGAAGACTTAGGAGTGAGAATCAACGGCGAATATCTCAGCAACCTTCGGTTTTCAGATGACATTGTCCTATTCATCAACAATGTAGACGAATTACAGCAAATGATTGAGGACCTTAATCGAGAAAGTGTAAGAATTGGGTTGAACATGAATATGCAGAAGGAAAAGATAATGTTCAATAGCCTGGCAAGGAAACAAGAATTCAGGATTGCCAGTCAGCCTCTAGAGTCTGTAAAGGAGTACGTTTACCTAGGTCAATTACTCACAGGGGACCCTGATCACAAGAAAGAAATTTACAGAAGAATAAAATTGGGTTGGAGTGCATACGGCAGGCATTGCGAAATCCTGACTGGGAGCTTACCACTGTCGCTGAAAATTGTACAATCATTGCATTATACCGGTGCTAACGTATGGGGCAGAAACTTGGAGGTTAACAAAGAAGCTCAAGAACAAGTTAAGGACCGCACAAAGAGCGATGGTACGAAAAATCTTAGGACTAACGTTAAGACACAGGAAGAGAGTGGTGTGGACCGGAGAACAAACGGGGATAGCCGATGTTCTAGTTGACATTAAACGCAAGAAATGGAGCTGGGCAGGCCATGTAATGCGTAGGATGGATAACCGGTGGACCATTAGGGTTGCAGAATGGATACCAAAAGAAGGGAAGCGCAGTCGAGGTCGGCAGAAAACCAGATGGGATGATGAAGTTAGGAAATTTGCAGGCGCAAGTTGGAATACGCCAGCGCAAGACAGGGTAATTGGAGATCGCAGGGAGAGGCCTTCGTCCTGCAGTGGATATAAAATATAGGCTGATGACGATGATGATGATAATCATCATCGTCATCAGCCTATATCCTCAGTCCCGGTCGCTCTAGGTTCTTTTTGTGCATCAGCATTACAACCATGACCACGTACCAACTCACCCAACGCTCGGGATTCGCGGTTAAGCCGCGGTTGTGACATTCTGGTAAGTGCGAACATTTAAATTATAGACAAGATGGCCATGCGGCGTCATTCTGACTTAAAACTATTTCACACGTCACTGATGTCAATTCCAATCCATGTACAATGAGTAGAACTGGTGCACCCTTGCTCTACCATATGTGGCATTTTAATTCTTGTGGTATTGTTTCTGATAACGACGTAACATGTTGATATCGAGCGGGACTCAAATTTCAGCTTATTTAGTAAGGGATTGTCGAATTCCGAGGATAAAAGCACGCCATGTCAAGGACTCGCCTCTACCGGAAGGGCGTTTATGAAATTATTCGCTTATGTTATTTAATGCGTGTTAAACGTGGAGTGCTGATCTTTTCTTTTATTGCGACAGCAATTATAAGGACACTACAGGCGAATTTCCGCCGTCGATTTCGCCGTCACCGTGATGTTCGGTATAAAGTCGAAGTGCGATAAGATCGCCGGCCGTGAACCGTATGCTGTAGCCACCAGGGAAACCGTGTGAGGGGGAGCCTTGAAGGATGGTGGCTTCGTGCGGCGGCGTCTTCTCAATCGCGTAAGGGAGGAAGGAGGAAATGTGCCCACTTTTCGCGCGCGCAAGGGGGGTACTTGGTAATGTGCGCGTGCTAGGAGCGGGGGGCGGGGTGGAGTGGGGCAAGGTATAGCGCGTCCCCACTTCAACTCCATACACGGTAGCACGTGGGACGGTTTAGCACTGCCGCGCGCCTACTAAGTTCGAAGGAATGTGTGGTGGGTTAGAAGGTTGGCCATTCCGAAATGTCTCCCGGCTTCGTGCGCGCTGAGTTCTAGTGTGCCGAATTCGTGCTTAAGTGAGAAGCAGAAAAGGGGAATTCGCTCGCTGATGTAGCCGATCTTCATCACGGCAGCGTTCTGTCAGCGAGTGTCCGTGGTTATCGTGGGAGATGTATTCAAGCTTGCCAGTGCGTGCATGACACCATGCTTGTTAATTTAGTTAGTAAGCGAATCTTTGAAACTTTACATCAGTTTATACAGATGATTAAACTGCTAATCTTAATGCCTATAGCTGTCTAATAATTTGCTACCGCAATGAAAACTTCACCTTTGGTGTTAGACTGGGACTGCATTCAAAAGGTGTTGGAACAATCATTATATAGTTTTCTAATAAATTTACTCGCGGAGACTCCACACTGCCTTTGCTCTAATACAGTGGGAATTATTGTACTACGCCGCTTTGTCTGTAGAGTCTCACTCATTTATGTGACTTTATTATGGGCACACAGAAAATGGCCCGACATCCGAGCATTACGGTAGCCGAGGAATGCCTCAACGTGGAGTGCTTAGCCCGACGCTTTTCAATCTAACCCTCATTGGATTAGTTGACATCCTGCCTAGCACCATACAACTTTCCACCTATGCGGACGACATCTGATTTGGGCATCACGTGTAACACGACTTCAGCTTCGCGCTCGGCATCAGAAGGCAGCCACAATCGCATCTTGCTACCTTCGTCAACAAGGACTTGAAATTTCATGTGGAAAGTGCGCAATGGTGGCATTCACCTGGAAGCCAATCTCTGCTTACGGCATATCAATTAACGGACAACGTATACCATACAGCAGAAGTCACAGGTTCTTGGGAGTCGTAATTCCCAGAGACCTGTCTTCGACTCCGCACGTGAATTACGTGAAAAAGTGGCCGACTGCTATCTGTCACCTGTTCAGGTTCCTTGCAGGAAAAAGTTGGGCAGTATCCATACACGGTATGTTACAGCTGTACAGGGTGTTGTTCGTTGGATTCCTGCGGTACAGCCTGCCTGCAATATCCAACACCTGCAAGACTAACCTGCGTACGATTCTGAGCATTCAAGCCCAAGCCCTTAAGATATGTCTTGGCTTACCACGAAGTGCGTCAACGGCTGAAAGCATTGCCATTGCCCAGGATTACCCAATCACGACACTCATTACCGTCGAGACAATGCTCATGCATCTCAGACACCATGCTAGGACCCCTTCCCACCACCTGGCGATTCTCAGTGCTGAAACGCCCTGCTCGCCATTTAGCGCTACTGTCATGCACATCGTGCATCGTTTACTTCAGGGTACGCACATGCGGCCAAGCCAGTGCTTCCTCCGTGGTGTTTGAGCCGACCACAAGTACATATAACGATTCCAGGACTACAGAATAAGTCAGATCTACCGGCCCTTGCTCTAAAACAACTGAGCTTACTCCTCTTGCATGAAAAGTACAGCAACCACGTGCACATCTATACCGATGGATCGACTACGTGGTCCAGTTCTGGTGATGCGGTAGTTATACCAACTCGAGGAATAACACTGCGGTTCAAGACATCGCATGTCACGACCTCAACGGCGGCAGAACTAACGGCTCTGCGTCGTGCACTGGAATTAATTGATTCTGAAAGACCTAGAAAATGGGCTATGTTCTCTGACTGAAAACCTGCATTACAGTGCACGCAGTCAGTTCTCCGACGCGGATGTCATGAACAGCTGACATACGAAACCGTGAAACTTCACCATTACGTTCAACAAAAAGACCATGAGGTTGTCTTTCAATGGGTACCTGGTCATTGTGGAATCAGTGGCAATGATTCCGCAGATAACGTTACTCGCACATCCCACCAAGAGAAGCACAGCGTTCCAATTCCGCTTTCGAGGACAGACGCCGCAAGGCAGCTTCGATACCGTCGATACTAAACTTAAGACTTACATGACTGCATCGATTAAACCCCTCGCTGCAACTCCGACCTCCATTCGGACTTCCTCGACGTGAATCTTCGCTTCTCTGTCGCCTTTGGTTAGGAGTTGCCTTCACAAAGGCATACTCTAAATTAATTGGAGTGACCAACAGTGCAGCATGTGAGGTCTGCGGCACTGATGAAACTATCGACCACCTGCTGTGCCACTGTCCATGATATGGCTCAGAAAGACAAGAACTTGTTAACGCGCTAAAAGAACTGGACTATCAGACACTTTCTGTGCAGGTGCTGCTGGAAAACCGCCCCCATCGCTCGTCGGCCCATAAAGCGGTGAAGGCACTTTTGTGCTTCTTGAGGTCGACAGGCTTGTGTGAACGTCTGTAACATGAGTGCAATAACACACGCGTCAGTGCACATTTCCGTGCACACCGCACATTTCCCTTCTTTCCATCCCTCCTCTCTCTCCCTGTCATCTTTGTGTTCCCCTTTTCCATACCCCCGGTATTGGGTAGCCAACCGGACGTTATTCTGGTTAACCTCCCTACCTTCGGCCTTTGTTTCCCTTCCTTATTACGTTGTCGTTCTAAAGTTCTGAAATTTTTGCGCGCCGAAAGCACAATACTATGATGAGGCCCTCCATGTTGAGGCCCTCCATGTTGAGGCCCTCCATGTTGAGGCCCTCCATGTTGAGGCCCTCCATGTTGAGGCCCTCCATGTTGAGGCCCTCCATGTTGAGGCCCTCCATGTTGAGGCCCTCTATGTTGAGGCCCTCTATGTAAGGGAATTGTGACCACCTGAGGGTCATTTTGTGTGCACATGAGGAGGAGGAAACAACTTTATTAAGAAAATTTTCAGGGCGTTGTAGGTGGCCGCTTGTCTGCGGCGACCTCTTCCACCCAGGCAACGATTCCTTTTTGTAGCTTTTCTTCAGGAGACCGTATTAGGGTCTCCCATGTCGTTTCAGAGGTAGCTGGCAGAAGCTCTCTGGGTGGCGGAAGACCCTCGCATTCCCAGAGGATGTGTGTTTGGTTTGCTATGGCATTTTTGTCGCAGTTTTGGCATATTGGGTCAACCTACCAATCTGTGAAGATAGCTAAGCGATGAGGGGTGATAAGGCTGTTAGTTTGAATTCGGCGGAGGATAGTGGCCTGCGCTCTCGTAAGGTTGCTGTGTGGTATTGGGTATATATTCTCCTGTTCTCTTTGTATAGGTTGGTAAGTTCGTTGTGGGAAGTCCCTACCTCTCCCATCGAGGGGTCCGGTTCCAAGGAGAGGGCGACCCGGTTTGTTAACCCTCGGGCCACTTTATGCGCTTCCTCGTTGCCGGGATTTCCCGAGTGAGCGGGGACCCAGACAAGATTGATTTTTGTTCTGTCTTCCTGATTGAAGTTTTTCAAGATCTTGGCTGTATTTAGTCCCACACTGCCCCTCATAAAGCTGAGAATAGCGCTCTTAGAGTCGCTAAGGACAGTATGGGTAGTTGGGTTCATGATGGCCAACGCTATGGCCACTTCTTCGGCTTCTGATTGATGCGGCTCTAGTTGAGGCCAAATTTACGATTATAGATTCTCCGTCCACGGCACTCAGGGTGTATGTGTTGTGTCGCTGGTTGGCGGCATCAACAAAGACCGCGGTTTGGTCTTGCTCGTGCTTTTTGAAGAGTTTGTCTGCCCTGGCTTTTCTCCTGCCGTCGTGCCTGCCCGCCAGGGCGTTTTGGGGTATTGGCTTGATTAATATGCAATGTCCGATTGCGGGAGGTAGTGGTGCCCTGCCTCTCGTGGTGTATATGGGTTTAATGTTCAGTCTACTCAGGATGTGTAGTCCCGTCATCGTGTCTGATAGCCGTATTATTTGTGCTCTTTTGTGTGCTTCGATCAGCTCCTCTAGGGTGTTGTGCATTCCAAGTTGGAGGAGCTTCTCGGTGCTGGTATAAACAGGCAAACCTAGTGCCCATTTGTACTCGTGTCGAATTATAACTTCTATTTTAGCTTTGTCTGATTTTCTGAGATGATAATAGGGGAATGAGTAGACTATGCGGCTGATTAGGAATGACTGAATCAACCTACACAAGCCCATCTCCTTCATTCCTCTGTCTGTCTTGGTCACTCGCCTGAGCAGTCCACAAATTTGTTTGGCGGTGTTCTGCAGTTTTTTGATCGAGGGCCGCGGTATTCTGCATGTTGTGTTGAATAAGCACGCCCAGCACTAATGGTCAGAACCGGAGGAACCGGGCCGCTTTCCAAGACAATTTTGATCGGTGCCTGTTGTTGGGTGTCAGTGTCTGGCGTCTTTTTGTCTTTATTTATAACGATTATGAGTTCGGATTTCGTGGGAGAGCATGTTAGCCCGTTGTGTCTGACATACTATTGCAGAACATTTGCTGCCTCCTGTAACGAATCATTTCTCGCACCCTCATCTCTCATACCGCGCCCACCGAAATTCGGCTACTAAGACCGCGATTGAACCAAGTGTTCAAGCTGAGCGAGACACCGTCATAGCACTGCCACTTTATATTTCTAAATTTCCTGGCAATAATAGTTTTACAAACGCACCATGACACTATGTCTGGCCCTCACACACACATACACATCTTTAAATTGCAGTGCCTAAAACACAATATTTTCGGGAAAATGAATAAACTCAACGCAATACATTTTAAGGACGTCCAGAAACGACTCAGTGAAATAGTGATAAAGCCGCACAATGTCAAAAGGACAAAGGTTTGGCAAATACCCCTGGTGTGGTACACGTGATTCGCATGCGGACATTACGGCCACACTTTTAGTTCTTGCAGGCGCCTATGCATGCAGGATTGTTTTCGAGTAATTATTGTAGGAAAGTGTGCTTCAAAAAACGCAGTTTCAACATTCTTGGCAAGAGTAGTAGGAGTGGCCAGTCCCAGGATCAATCTTGATGCGCAGTACCTTGGCATCTTCAATGGTTATCCTGCAGTTCTTGCAGGTGTAAGACTTGTGTAACGGTCCTTTGCAGTGAGCAGCGTCGATTTCACTAAGCGGAGGAAGAACAAAAATCATGAGACATTTACATTTCAAAATTATTTGACAGTTTCTGTGCAAGTTCAGAGATAGTATATAACAGTCACTGCCCTATTTGTTTCAAAGCCGAGAGAAAAAATTTGTAAAGTGCGGGGGGAGGAAGTTGCGAAGCGCTATAGAGAAAAATGATTTTAGTTGAATAAATACATTAATCTAAAGTAATAAAAAACGCAGCCCAAGGGTGATAAGATGTACAGTAAATCACAAAATACGGAGAAAGCGACGTCGCTTTAAGTACCAGCTTTTTGACGTCGTAAAAAGTATTTTGCACAGTTACAGATGCACGATGGTATATTTTGCAAACCCGAACGCAAAATTTTGTACGCTTTGTTTACTTTTACTTACCCGCATAGGCCAAAATACAAAAAAAAATGTCTTCTAAAATTCGTGATGCCCCAATGACAATCGGTCGCATGGGAAACAGCGCAAAATAAAAAAAAATGACGTGCTCTTCCATATAACAACCTATTACAGTGAAATCAGCTAAAAGAGAATTTGTCAACGCTAGTTTATACACCTGAATTCGTCGAAAAGGTTACTCCGTTCTACCTTCAGGAGGCGCTAAATTGCAACGAGTAACGACACTATTGCTTCAGTCAAGAGAAAATTGTTTGAGTGAAGACGAACTTTTTGGACTAGTTGCGTCATTATCCGTAGTAAAACATCGCCAAAGAACACAAGGGACCAGAAAAACAAGATCTGCACGTACACAGGGCGCGCTAACAACTGTACGTTTATTCACTGAATGCTCAGAATATGAACTGGCTAAATAGGAATACACAGAAGATGGGAAAATATAACAGACATGAAAGAGCATCTCATGATCAAGCCTACTACGCGCGAGAAACGGTTCCTGTAAGGAATCTGACGTGTTTCTCTGAGAGCATCTCTAGGGAACGAGAATAGACGATGTCGAGTGCTGTGGCTATAGATATTAGTGCCGCCAGGCACACAAAGCAAGCCTAAATAAATTTCTGGTAATGTCACTTTGCCTCGTTGAAACGTTTAGGAAATATTACCTAAACAATGTGTGCCTGCCTTGTTCATAAATCTTGCGCATTTAAAACGACGGCAAGTGGAGTCTTGTTTGAGTGTTAAGACTGTGTCCTCATTGAGTGATCATTAACTAAAAGGCAAATGTTCCTTTTTTGCCTTAATGCACATTGACTAATTTCATCCAGGGGAATATATGCATCCTTGCATAACACTACTACCAGGTATTTGTCGGCCTTTAATTTGGTAAGAAGCAGTTTGTGCTAGCTAGTACGCACGGGAAGCACTAAATCCATAATTAACACGTTCCCGCTTGTTTAAGAGAGCACCGTCTCTCTCTATCATCATCTGCTTTTTGAGCTTTCCGGTATTATGAAAATTGAAGATGCGCGTCTCTGTTACATGCTCGGTTCAAATGTTGAATTAGCGCAGTGATGATGATAAATTACCTTTTCGACATGCGGAGCGATGCCTAACATTGAGAAATGAGAAGATCGCTTGGCTTTTCCGATTAAATATCACGCAGTTAAGAACAAACGTTTGCTGAGAATTCAAGACACATGCCATTCTTGTGTCGTTTAAAGCTGCGGCAGAACTCATCTCACCATGGCCGTCACTGGTAATGCAGTTCGCATTCGAACAAAGCGGCGACACACCGTATTTCTGGGGTTACGTTTGTTACCATCTGTAGCGGTGAGTCTGAAACTTCCGTTGCTTGGGCTCTATGCGAAACGCTCCGCTAATGTCCCACTTGGCTAAGACGCTCGCTTGTCAAGGTCGCCCACGAGCATGGTAGCAAGAAGACGACTGGTTGAAGCCGACGCAATGACAACAATGGAATGACGTCAACGAAACGATAAAGGCGGCATGTCGATGACTTCGCGACGAAAATAAGCCTACGGTAGCTAAACGATGATGACAGTGCAACAAGGAGAGCCTAAAAAAATTACGGGGTTTTACGTGCCAAAACCACGATCTGATTATGAGGCACGCTGTAGTGGGGGACTCCGGAAATTTGGACCACCTGGGGTTCTTTAACCTGCACCTAAAGCTAACTACACGGGTGTTTTCGCATTTCGCCCCCGTCGAAATGCGGCCGTCGTGGCCGGGATTCGATGCCGCGACCTTGTGCTCAGCAGCCCAACACCATAGCCACTGAGCAAACACGGCGGGTAACAAGGACAGCCTAAAGATGACGAAGTGAAGACAATAGAATGAAGACGAGTGTGCGACGAAGATGCCACAGCGACGACGGATGCATGATAGCGACTGCGTGACGGCGACGCCATGATGACGACATGACCACAGTTGCATAATCCCGTTTGAAAAACGATCGCATAATACGATAGAACTGCGGAGTAAGATTGACGTCTATGGAACGACGAAGACGCTATGACATTACTGAAGTAATCACGATCGTAAAACAGCCTGGCGGTTAAGGCCTGACCACAACGGTGCAATGACGATGGCGTTGCGAATACGCACGTCGGGTGTCGGATGACGAAATTAAAATGACAACGATGGAATGGCCGCGACGGCGTCACAACGACGGTATGAGAAGCAATGCGTGATAACGATTGTATGGTGACGACGCATTGACCACGGGGGCATAAAATGGCATGGCTAAAATAGGGTGACGACGTGTGTATGGCGACAGTGGAGGGACGACTACTGTATTACAAAGCATGTATGAGGATCATGGCGTGGATGACGAAACTGATCACGTTGAAATGACCACGACGGCCTCCTGACGACGTCAGACAACCATTGCATGAAGACTATGACGATAATGGCTTGAAGATTGTCAGATGACAAAGCACGATTGAAGACGATGCAAAGACCACGACGGTTTCACGAGCATGAGCACATACCTAGTGGCCCAAGATATTAGACAACTTGTGACGCTGAGTCGGCGTTCAATGCGTGACAACAGCATGACGAGAATCAGTTCACAAAGCTGAAATGATGACAACGGAATGACCACATCACCACATAACTAATGGCACATGGTGGTAGACTACTTTCGCCACTGGGAGAGGGTAATATGATAGATAGATATAGATAGATAGATATATCGCGAAATGACAAAGAATGCTAATCGCAATAATAATTCTGGGAGAACCGATCTCATAATTACAGTCGACGGTAATACGAAGGACATTCAAACGATGTAGCCACACACCGCATTACGGAAGTGGGTTGATTTATAGTAGGTAGTAATCTTCCTTAGACTTCCATTGCTATTGACCCTTTTCGCGGAGCACTTTGTTCTAGAGAAACGAGCCGGCACTTTCGGTGGCTCGCCGAAACGTAGCCTCAGCGACAGCGCACGAATACGAAACCATTACCGCTTCTACCATGTCTCTCTGCAATCAACTGTCGGAAATGCAACAGAGTTTTCGCTAACGCACCGTGCTCCAATCACGCTGTATTGAATCATGTAGATTGAAGTCGTGTGCATTAGTTGGCTGAAAAAAGAGTGACTGGCATAATAAGGAATTGAATAAATCTTTGTGGCCAAGATCGCGGACCGCTCAGGCAACTGTCCGTATGTGTCACCGCCACTTTGAGATGTACAGCTTTCCTCGAGGATACAGACATTTGCCCAACCGCCAGCGCTGTATAGCTAACCTTCAAAGAAAGGGTTCCAGCCCCGGAACGTCCACAAGAGTGAGTACCGCTCGTTTAACAACGACAAAGTGAGTAACGCCGCGTCCTGTCATAGTAAGTTTTGCACTTCAGTATCTACACACACACCTACCCGAACTGCCACGGAAACTTTCGCCCACTCTATCGCCAACGTGTGAGGAATAAGTGAATGGGCGTACACATGAATATATGCGCAATATATATGCACAATAAATAACGGATTACATGGATAGCGCGCGAATAGTCGAAGCTGGACGTGTCGTGACGGTCCACAAAAGTAAACGAATTACTAGCGATAATGCATGTTTGCTACAACGTATTACAATGTACAAGACAGCTACGTTTAAAGCCTTGTGCGCTGCAAGAACAAATCTGTCGGAACTGAGTACACACGCGAGCGATTATGCAGAAAATAATCACACAGTGGCCGAACCGATAAACTTTACTGAGTCAGAAACGGGACAAGCCGCTGCTTCAGAATATTTGCCAGATAAAGAACGAAGGGCAAAACACACTATTCCTGATTGAATTCATGAAAGAAAAGTTTGGCAGGCTTGGAATACATATTTAGCCTCGCTTTTAGAACAAACACCATATACGCTGCTATCGCTCTTTGGACATAGCTTAATCAGCTCCGAAAGAGCATATGCATGTTATCTGAAGCTCTGACCAAAGCGTCGTGTCATCCACCCAGTCACCGTCTACAATATCTCCCGAAACAGAGGTTTGCTAAGCCACACCGGCGTCATACCTGTCCATTGTAACACGTAGGCAGTTTAGGCAAACAATGGAAACGTCACCACGTGATGAAACATGGCAGCGCGCCCCATGGAATCTCCGCGAAAACGGTCAATATGCGATGTACACTGTCTCCGGTAGCAGCCCACATTCCTATGGCACTGGCTTGCAATGGTCACATATGAGCATGATGGCCTGATGACGTATAGTTATGATTACGCCGCAGTGACGACGATGAAATGACGTATGACGACGATGGCATGACCACAGTGGGATGGCGATTTTTAAATGACCATGATATAACGACGACGGTTTGACGATGACGGCATGAGGACATTGCGATGCCAAATTGTATGAAGTCAGACTAACCAAGGTGGTGGGACGACAACTGGAAGGAGCTGGAGTGACGACGATAGCATGACCACGACGGCATAATGACGATGATGACGAATGCATGACGACGACGAGTGAATGGGATGACGACGAGTGAATGGCAACAATGGCATAACAATCTTTGTATCACGCAGGCTGTATAATGATGTTGGCGTGACGACCAGTATGTATCGACGACGGCATGACGAAACTTGAGTGACTACGTTGGGCTATTAAGACTGCATCAGGACGACGGCATGACAAAAAGTGCGTAACGACTAGTGTACGGCGACGATACAACAATGATGATGATGGCATGGGATCAGCAGCATGATCACGGTTGAATAACGACACGATGGCTATGATGAAATTACAAAATGGTATGACGTGGACGAAACGACAAATGGTGTATGACTACGGCACAACGATACTTGAACGTCATTTCTGAAACGATGACAATGGTTAGACAACATAGTGACGACGACGACATCGCAATGTGAAGACGGATACTGCATATGACAAAGATGGCGTTACAACAATGGCATCACGAGAGCTGGATGAAAAAGAGGGAATGGCGATGGCGTAACGATCACGACGGTGTCACGATTACGAGCCCCTACCTATGGCCCAAACTATTATGCAACCAATACCACTCGGTGGGCGTACAAGGCGTGATGATGACCGCATGAGAAGAGGCAGATGACGAAGTTGCAAGGACGACGATAGAACGAGCACGGCCGCATCATGAACACAAGCGAATACGCAGCGTACCAAGCTGGTAGACAGCTTCGGCCATTGGGTCGGCGTAAGAGGATAGGATAAGATGTGAAGGGATAGGATGGAATCGGATGGATGGATTGATGAACACGCAGGCTCGTTCAAAACGTATAATAGGCAAAGACAAAAAACAATTTTTTCAGGAGCTGGCACACTGGGTTGTGAAAGGCACCGCATTGAAACACTGCAAATAAAAAAAAAACACCGCATATCCATGGGGTGAATGATGATGAGTGGGCGAAGCTCCGGAGGGAAACATCGGTAAACCGTGAATCTTCCGTGTAATTCGCCCAGTCTCGCCGCACTAAATCGAACCATTGACTTCCACCAATGACACGCGCCATATGTGACGTCATTCCTATTTTATAACAGCGCCCTTCATTATAATTGCACCATCTCCCGCTTAAGGGGACGCTAGCACAAACGCGTTAGAAACGTGCAGTACTCTCTAGTAAGGGGGAGAGGCCACAGCGTGTTACGCAGCCGTTTACACATGCCGGAACGTGCACCCCGTTTGCCGACGCCATCACATGACTGCTGAGAGAGTATAACTCCCGTATTCATAAACGCTCCTCGACTTGAACTTGACTTGCCACCGCCTTCAACGCGTTTCGAACGCGCTGCCCAAGGCGGTGGCAAGTCAAGTTCAAGTCGAGGAGCGTTTGTGAATACGGGGGTAAGGCGGAGAGGCCACAGCGTCTTACACCAGCTTCTTACACGGGCCGTAACGCGCCAGCACAAACGCGTTAGAAACGCGCAGTCTTTCGTTAATGTTGGGTATTTATTGTCATCGTGGTGCGTGTGTCCATGTGCGCTTCGTGGCGTAGTGGTTAGCGCCGCGCCTTCGGAAGCGAAGGGGTCCCTGGTTCGATTCCGCGCTACGGACACAACTTTCGGAATTTTTTTTAGGGGCGAAGCTCCTTAGGGTGTGGGTCTGTCCCTCCTCTGTAATAGTAGTAGTCGTCGTAGTAGTAGGTAGCCACGTCTACTTTTATCAAAAAAAATTCCGAAAACAAAACCAGCAACCACGCGACAAAACCTGTCACGTGCATACTTCTTTAGAGATTATTTAAAGTTCACGTAATTCTTACCCAATAACTCTTGGGCTACTGATTCCCCGGATACCGCATAGTTCTTTTTCCTTGAGAGCGTCCATGGCGGCCTCGAAGAAGGTGGGAATCCTTTCAGCTCCGAGATCTGCGAATTCTGCGGTAACAGTTAAAAAAAAAAGTCACAGGCCTGCACGGCACACGCAGCACAGTCACAGCGTAAGCTGGTGGAGCGGCGCAAGAGGAGGAGGAAATAACTTTTTTGAGTCCTGAGGAACCCCTCCCCACCCACTCTTAGTTTACTGGTCGGCAGGGGTCGCGGGCCGCACCCACGTTGGGACGGGAAGCCCGTGAGACGCTGCCCTTTCGTGATCCCTCTGGACGGCCCGGAGCTGGATCTGGTGGTCGTCGCTTCGCGGGGCGTCCTCCCAGTCTTCTTTACTGAACACGGTGGCGCTTAACGCGGAGCATTGCCAGAGCATGTGCGCTAGCGAGCAGTACGATTCGCCACAATCCGGACATTGCGGCTCTACCTCAGTAGCCTCTCGAGGGGAACGACCCTGTCTGAAGCATTCTGAATACCGATGACTGTGGTCTATTGAGTTTAGCGTGGGGGAGCGGGTAGGCCCTCCTCGACAGCTGATAGTGCGTTGTTATTTTGTTGAAGGTGAGCAGCGGGTATCGGTGCTCACCTCCCTCCCCACCACTTCGCTCGCCACGATCACCGCGGTGCGTGAGTCCTCGCGCGCGGTCGTGCGTCAGCTAGTTGGCGTTGGGAAAGTCGGGGTGCACGTCGGCCCCATTTCGGCACCACGCACACCAGGGTCTTCTCGTCAAAACGAGGCGAAGAGACTTTTTCGCGAACGATCTGAACTGTCCGCCCAGCATCGACAGGGAGCTGCGGCTTGTAATTCTCTCTGCAAAGCAGTCTGCTGAGCCCGATGATGCCTGGTTGTAGCCGCGCGATAGCGGTTACGGTCTCCAACATCAGTGGCGGAGGCGGCGGCAGCGGCGGCGGACACCATCGCGAACCGAAACGGCTATTGGAACAAGCCCATAACAGCTTACGCTGTACAATGCAATACTAATGCAACGAGGCCACTCTGCATCACCGATTCGTGTTTGTTCAATTACAGGCAGCGGTACCTTCAAATTATTCGACATGGCTATACACCAGAACACCGTGAATTCAAAGCACGCCGCCATATTGGTGAGCGCCGGTCGCGCCATCAATCTTATGTGCCGCGAAGTAGCAGGCCTGGGCTGCCACACCGGGACATGCGACTCAACGCAAAAGCGAAGCTTCGGCTTTTCAGCAGAGCGGAAGGCGTGTTTCGCGTTTTTTTCTAATCTGTCATTTTCGCTGTCTCGATTCAATCAAACTTCAAGACGCCGACAAACACACTTTGGCAGCCCAGTACAAAATGGCGCTGGTCGACCAGGCAGCCCGAGTGCGAGTGTATGCGTTCCGTTAGTCTGGGTGCGAGACTATCGTGCTCCGGTGTATATCACAAGCACGTACGCACGCACACGATTATATATGTCTACCGCAAGGAAGTTGTTTTCCCCATGGATGTCTAATTAACCCTTCGTTGCACCAGCACACGCTATCCAACGTCTGAAAATTTCCAACTTTTAACACAGCACTTAAGTTCCGGCCATACTTGACCGCGCTTCCTTTTCCTTGGCACCCATTCTGAAAATCTATTGACTACCGGTTATCTCCTGTACGCATTACATAACCCAGCCCAATACATTTATTCCTCTTATTTTCCGGTAAGATATCCGTGACCCCTATTTGCTCATAATCCACAACGCTCTCGATTTCTTCTAACCTTGAGCATCATTTCTTTCTGTTCGACCCTTACTTCGTTTCAGGCTTCAACTTCCTTCCCTATACGTTAGTATTAGTACAATGCACTGATTTAAATTTGTAAAAAAGCACATAGCTTTCTTGGGCTATTGTGTCGACTTTTTTTTGTGGTCGGCGACGTTTCGGTGTGGATAGATTCAGTAAGAGAGACCGGTTTGAGGGAGCGTTTGCGCGCTCTGGACAGCCATCCTCTCATCCAGCAGTCAGTCGCAATCTACAGGGAATTAATGGGGCAGGCGACGAGGTCGGCTATCTTGAGCATTCCGGATTCAAAGATTAGGCATAGCAAAAAAAAAAAATAACTGACAAGACGCACAGAACAGGCGCGTGTTTTTTTTCTCTCTCTCTCTTTTTTGTCGCGCCCACTCCCGCTTTTTTTTTCTTCTTTGTTGTGGTAGTACGTGCTATTCTTGCGAGGATATTTTAGGTGGGGCAGTCGGTTGGAGAGATAAAAGTAAGTGGTTACCACGCTCTGGACAGCCTTTTTGCAGTGCCACCTATACTACCACACTGCGCCAACCACTCCCTCTCCTACCTCAACCGGCTGTTTTCATAACAGCGCATAATCGTCGCTTGCAACCAAGAAATCCAGTAATAATCCCCGGAGCACTCGAGACAGCCTCCCTTTTCTCCCGCTGCTCTTTCCCTTCTTTCTGGGGTTTTACGTGCCAAAACCAGTTCTGATTATGAGGCACGCCGTAGTGGAGGGCTCCGGATTAATTTTGACCACCTGGGGTTCTTTAACGTGCACTGCAACGCCAGCACACGGGCGTTTTTTGCATTTCGCCTCCATCGAAATGCGGCCGCCACGGCCGGGATCACTGCTCTTTCCCACACCTCTGCCTGTAGCAGCAGCAGAAGGTAATCGCCTTCCGCGCCGGCGCTCTTGCCGCTGGAGAAGGCACACATTACAAATTAGCTTATACAGCAAAAATACTGCCATTTAGCTTGCACTGGTGCCCCGTCATTTTCTCTATGCAACTACGCAGTAAAACAACAAACTATTTCCCCCTGTGTCTACACGTAAATAAATAAAAAAACGACAAATGCTGAATAATCCCTACTGCAACAAACGTTAGCCTTCAAGAGCACCATTCCTTTAATAACGCGAACAAACTTCTAAAGATTCGCCGTCGCCTTGGTGTTCACTGCACCCCTGCTATCACCAGCCTTCTACTGCTGTATATAAAAGAAATAAAAAGCAACGAAAGGCATAACGGAAATATTTTCTCCTATGCTTTCCTTTGTTTATTTGTTGGCTCTTGACCACCTGATGCTTTTGTTTCATTGGCTGTTGGCCGTCGCGGTCATCTGTTTCTCTTCTTATTGTGTATAATACAAGTCGTGTTCGTTTGCAATTTGCTTCAAACAGCGCTTTAAACCCCTCCCCTCCTACCACCCCCCGAGAACCCTTCGCAAAACGCCTTCTGGCCCCAGAAGAGTTCGAAGCACGAAGGCCTTCAGTGTGGGACGAAACATGGTCTCGAACGCGTATGCTTGTGTTCAGGTATTTGGTAACATTGACAATCTTCTTCAGTCGGTTGCGCAATTATTTTCTTTTAGGAGATTATAGTGTGCTCCTGCTGATATTTTAAAAGTCACTGCCGTTTGCACTACGACGCCTTTTTATTATTCTGCATATTTCCTACCTATGATTCGGGTGGCCTTTCATTATTGGTTTTATGAACGTGCTTTAGCATTGATTCCCGAGGACGACTGACAATTGCGAATATTCGTTAACTAACCAAGTTATTGAACTTTGGCATAGCCTTCTCCGTATAAACCTCGTACGTTCT
Source organism: Dermacentor silvarum (assembly GCF_013339745.2). Lineage (NCBI taxonomy): Eukaryota > Metazoa > Arthropoda > Arachnida > Ixodida > Ixodidae > Dermacentor > Dermacentor silvarum. The sequence goes on from NC_051162.1 coordinate 65,437,620, forward strand.
TTCACAGTTTCCTGGCTGAGGTCCTCAAGGTTAAATACCGGGGTAGTTGGTGTTCCGTGTTACTGTGAATTATAGCGCACAAAGTAACAAGGACAGGAAACGCGAGAACAAGGTCCTCAAGAGCGATCTCTACTGTTCCTCAGCATGACCATAGTAACTGTAAAGAGTAAGCCTCCGTGGTGTTCCCCGCTGCTTCACACTCCTAATTGTACCCAGCGTAACAGCTTCACTACTTTTAAGCATGCAGTGAATAGCATTGGGAGTAATGCGTGTGTTTTCTTGACGCCACCTAAGTCAGTATTATTTAATTTGTCTTGTGATATTTTGAAGCAGCTACGCAATTTTTACTGATATCTGCTTAGATATTCATGTAAGCTTCCAGTACTTCTTGACAACGCGATCTTTCCACATTGCAGGAACCTCGACTGAATCACATGCAGCTTAGAAATCTGTGAAAGCAGTTAGAAGGGCGGGATATATGTAGGTGATTATTTTATTTACAGGAATTCTTTTTCTGGGGTTTCACGTGCCGAACCAGTTATGATTATGAGACACGCGGTGGTGGAGGGATCCGGTTTAATTTTGACCACCTGGGGTTCTTTAACCTGCACTACAACGTAAGCGCACGGGCGTTTTTGCATTTCGCCTCCATCAAAATGCGGCCGCCGCGCTATTTACAGGAATGACCTCATAAATGCTATAAGTTGTTGAATATATCGTCTTTAAGGTAGACATCAAGGAACGCGTAGGTTATGCTGCCCCTCTGCATTTCGTACACCTAGAGCAATTCATTTGATTTAAAATTTGAATAATGTGAAGAGCATGGCGATTTTGACAGCAGCATGACATCCGTCACGAGAATCTCTGGAAAGAGGGGATAAAGGAGTGGCCCGCGTTCAATGCACCGATTCCAAAGAAATGGCGTAATTTGGCGCCAGAAAAGGAGTCAACAACTTGCGGATACTAACCACTGAGCGTAAGTCATCTCGTAGACGAAGCCGCGCAAAGCCGCTAATGAAAGAGATCGCATAGGTAGAGCAGAGAAAAAGCGATAACTTATGGGTGGTAGTCGCCGCACATTCACTAAGTTTGTCATGTGATAAATCAGCTTACTCACACGCTGCGCTCTGTGACCCGAAAGCCGTAACGTTCGATTTCGTCGTGCGCTCGCTTCTCGTTTCGCGGTTGCATCACACTCCATATACCCAAGGTTACCTGATTCGGCTACATTGCACTGCAGACGACAAGACAAAAAAAAAAGCGATCCAAAAGATACTCATGTGCGCTCCTTGTCATCTAGCATACCTTATCAAGCTTGCGCTTTAAGGACTCTGGCTGTCGCGGCTAGGTCACGCCAACGTGTCGCTACCACGTATTAGACAATTTTAGTTACACGTACGTAGGGACTTCACGTACCCAAACGTGAAAAGTCTACGTACCTTACGTGTACGCAATGTGAAACGCCTTTAGCTACACGTACGCGACGCGCGCCAGGAGGACCCACGTAGCTCCGTCTATCGGGAAATATGAACACTCCGGTAGCCAATTCAATCCAAGATGAGTATTTCAGCCATGCCGGGGATGTGCATTGATGCGTGCCGATCATAGTCTCCGCAATGCGTGGAAGTGTGTTGTACAAGCGTTACCTGCTGTCCTCGCTGTCTTGGAATGAAATAGATGGCCAGTCGTGTCTCCGTGTTTCGATGCAAGCCGTCTGCGCGCGCTCGGCACGCTATCGCTTGTTCGTCATCTAGAGAAATCCCCGCGTGAAGTTGTCTACGTGCCCAAGAAATGCACGCAAAAAATCGAATCGAGACCAGCGCGCGGCCACTACGTTATGCACATGCGCACTGCTTACACGTAGAAGCTCTACGTACACAACGCCTCTACTACGTGAAGCTAAAACTGTATTGTGCAACATCTTCTGAAAATCATTCAGCGAAACGTCGAACCTTGGCTATCACTTTGAATGGTTCGCCCATAGAGCGACACAACATATTTTACAGCGTAAGCTGCTATGGGCTCATTCCAATAGCCGTTTCTGGTCGCGATGATGCCGCCGCCGCCCCGTAACCGTTATCACCGGAAATGCGAAAAAAGAGTACCCGCTCTCCACCGGAATAGAGCCCAGGCCCGCTGCGGGGGAGTAGGATACTTTACCACTGAGCCACGCTAGCACTTACTATCAGACTCAGAAAAAGGCCCTATAAATGCGCCCTAGGCAGGCGCGCAGGCGCAGACGACCCGAGCCTCTGCCAGTATGGTGGCGCCATCTAGTTAACGTGCCTGCAACCGCCGCGTGCGACGAGATGCCAATAGACAGTTTTAGTTTAGCGTTAGCGTAATAGCGGGGTTACGGGAAATAGCGTTACCGTTCCGCAAACGAACTTTGCAGAAAGAGACAGCCAAAGTGGTAGCGGTGGGCGACTGGAGGGGCGAAGCACTATTATCAGCCACAATACGCACTGACAACTGCACGGAAGCCGAAGAATGTGCCATAGCCCTCGCCATCAGCGCTCAACCCCCAGATAAGATCATACATATTCTTACAGATTCGCAGCAAGCATGTCGAAACTACGCACAAGGACGGATTTCACCGATCGCTCATAAAATTCTACACAAGAAGCAAAACATTCCACTAGTTCACCTAGTCTGGACACCTGGGCATGCGTCTCTCCCTGGCAATGAGCGCGTTCATGCGGCAGCCCGAGGCCTAACCCTCCAGGCACCGGTGGAAGACCAGTCCAACCCAGACAAGGTGGAAACGATACCGCTTACATACACGCATATACTACAACACCACAGACTATCCCGTAGAATATTCCCCCCACCACACGTGAAGCTAAACCGTGCAGATGCAGCCGCTTGGCGTCAGCTCCAAACTAATACGTTCGCAGAAAGAGAGTTTTAGTATAGCGTGATAGCGTAGTTTACGTGCGGGACGCTATTCCATTACGCTTTGAATTTCGCATACACAGGGCACCTAATTCTATGTGTGTGCGCATCGGGAAAGTGCGATAGGCAGCGCAATGGAAGCCAGGAGCGCGTTGTATTTTTACTTCACATGTCCGTCGATCTGCAACGTAACAGACAAGCAGTACAAGCTGTCTACCATAGCCTCCGAAATCCTCCTATCTCAGAGGCCATATGCCGTCGTCGCGCCTATCTCCCGACTTTAGCGACAGATGGCGCTCGCATCTCAGAAAAAGTTTCTCTCGTTAGGCTTAGGCGCGTTCGAAACGAGAAGCGATCTCGAAAATTCCTCAAGATTAGCCATAACACTCTCTCGGCGAAGCGGCATGAGACTAAGCAAAAGCCGTTTACGCAGTCATTTGCTACGAACGAAGTGAATTCTACAAAAACAACGCCAAATTCAGTTCGAAGCGGGCGACCGGGACCGCCGCCATGTTTTACGTACACTACGTACACCACGCTAACACGGTAACGTTAACTCTGAGAAATAGCGTGCGCACGGTAAACGGTATGGGTCGGTTAGCGTTCTGCGCATGCGCACTTCGATCCCGCTATTCCGGTACGCCCGCTATTCCGGTAACCACGCTAAACTAAAACTGTCTAATAAGACGAAGCGCGCAATCAACGCTATCCGGATGTTAGATGTGCGCCACGTATTCTGGGTACTTCTACGGTACACGTTATGGCGTCTCCTCACAATGTACGAAGCGCTGCTGAAGAAGTGAATCATAGAGGTACGTGCGCGGCTACAACCAGGCATCATCAGGCAGTAGCGCACCCAGGATCTCTGCCAGGGGGGGGGGGGGTTGACAGTTTGCCAATACCATCTAAACAGCACTAATTTCGATTTCTTCACGGGAAATTGTCAAAAAAATCGCTTTTTACGAGTGTGCAGACGATTGCGCGCCTTACATCTTAGTTGCAATACTCAAATGCGTAAGGAAAGAAAAGGGGTTAAACAAAAGGGGGGGGGGCTAAGTGGGCCTCAGGGGGGGGGGGTTACAACCCCCGAATCCCCCCCCCCCCGTCGGTGCGCCACTGTCATCAGGCTCAGCGGACGGCTGTGCAGAGAGCATTACAAGCCGCAGCTCGCCGTCGACACCGGCCGGACAGTTCAAATCGTTCTCGTCAAAATCGGGGCGAAGACACTGTGCCGCGAAGAGCTTGTTGCGCGTGGTGCCGGCACGCTACTAATGCTTAGAAATAAAATCAGTTCACTAGAACACAGGCGTAAAGTTAGTCGTCTCCAGTTTTTACATAACATCATAAATGGAAAAATCGGGCTTCAATTGCCTCCCTATGTAACGCCTCTTAATGTTCGAACAACAAGACAGACACAACTTTTCCCTTACGCCAATATTTGCTAAAACAAAATCTCACATGAATAGTTTTTATCCGCGTACTATAAACGAATGGAATTCCCTCCCTGTTGATGTACTACAATCAGCGAACTTCAGAAATGAGTTAGAAAACTATTTGTCACATAAATTATTACAACCATAAGCAGTATTTGTACCTATTTTCTCGTTTATTTATGTGAAATTTCGTGTAATTAGTTATGTCTAGTGCCCGATTGTTGTTGGCACAGCTTTTTTTTCATCCACGTATAAATTCAAATGTGCGGTCCTTTTTCTTGTAGTTACATATTACATTTTGATTTTATAACGTGGCCATGGGCTGCATCCTTTTCATGCACTGTTTAAATTTTCCTATTTTTGTCATTTCTTGTCAACTGTATTGCCCCTCCTGCATGGGCCAGTATGTTGGCCTGCAGTATGAATAAATAAATAAAATAAAAATAAATAAATTAGAGCTACTCTTGCGCCGTTCAACCAGCTTACGCTGTGAATGTGCTGCGTGTGCCGCGCGGGCCTGTGACTTTTTTTACAGCTAACAGCTTTCTTCGTTGCCTCTTTCACTCATTTTCATAGCTGGTAGGGGTCAGGACTTGAGACTCCTTACAAAGGCGCCGATTCAAATCGCGCGGGCTTTCGAGCAATTTAACTGCGGCGCTCGTTCATTGTTGAACGCCAACAACTAAACACAGCTGATTTAGATGTACGTGCTGCATGGCCTCGGAAGGTTGAAATGCCTTGGTGGAGTGTCCTGAAAGGGAAGACCTCCACTTTTTCGGGTACCATGTCCAGCAGCGGGAGTACCGGCGCTCGTGTCGCCGCTGGATACACTACACACATGAGGAATCAGTTTAAATACAAAACCGCGTGTGCTACTACCTGATTCTTTTGTAGCACTTCGCAGGAAGAAACTGAAAAATTCAGAGCATAAAAACAACTGGAGTCCAGAGAACCAGCTTCCAGGCTGGCTTGTTCTGTTCTTTCTGAAATTTTCTCTCTCTCTCTCTCTCTGCGGAGTGCTGGAAATGCATCAGTTATCAGAAATCAAACTAGCCCAGCTTTCTGCCGCAGGCATGCTACCAGTGCAGTTTTGCTGGTTATCCTGTCTTGGCGCTACGATAAGGCGCAGTGAAATAATAAACGCTACCTAGATTTTCTCACTGCGGCAAACACGCGATTTCAAGAGCAGCATTTATTTTATAGACAGTTGCCATGTGACGTCACGGAAGCACCTCTCACCGCCCTGACCTAGACCAAGACCACCTAGATAGCACAAGGCCTGTTCACTTCAATCCATGACGCCATAGAATCTACTGGGGATGCTCCCGAGTAAGCTCGGGAGCTTTTATCGATGGCGATAAAAGCTCGAGGCTGGACACCAGAGCCATCTTGGGGCTAGACCTAACTCAGGCTTTCGATAACGTCACGCATGAGGCCATACTGACCCAACTGGCACAACTCCAGGTTGGACACCGAACATATAACTACGTCAAGGATTTCCTGACAGGTCGCACTGCCACCATCACCATCGGAGGGCTGCAGTCACCAATTATTCACCTTGGCAGCAAAGGTACGCCGCAAGGATCGGTTCTGTCCCCGTTTCTGTTTAACGTGGCCTTGCTCGGATTACCGCCTGCATTAGCTAGCATCCCCAACCTCAAGCATAGCCTCTACGCGGACGACATCACCCTGTGGATCACCGGGGGCAGCGACGGGGACATCCAAGACACGCTGCAGCAAGCCGTCAACGAGGTTGTTGCATACGTAGAACCACGCGGCCTTGGTTGCTCCCCACAGAAATCGGAGCTCCTTCTATACAGGCCTACGTGGGGAGGTTGACGCCGAGACCCTCATCCCCCCGAGATACAACTCCACGTGCATCAGCAACTCATACCTACAGTGCCTAGCATCCGTATCCTTGGCTTACGCATCCAACAAAACGGCAGAAACACGGAGATGCTCAAGCAATTAGATAGTCATGTACACCAAACAACTCGCCTCATAGCACGCATCGCAAATCGACATCACGGCATGAAAGAAAACAACCTCATTCGTCTGGTAACCACCTACGCCCTTAGCAGGATCACCTACGTCGCCCCGTACCTTCACCTCAATGCGATTGACAAGCTCAAACTCAACACCATGATTAAGGGGGCCTATAAGCAAGCCCTACAGCTTCCAATTTCCACATCTAACGAGAAACTGGATGCCCTCGGCCTTCACAATACAATAGACGAGCTTATTGAAGCTCAGAATATAAACCAATATGAACGACTCGCCAACTCCACCACGGGCAGACACATTCTGCGCACCCTAGGCATAACCTACACCACCCAATTCGGACCAAAAGTACCCGTCCCTCCAAACATTCGCGCTCAGTTAGTTATATTGCCCATACCTCGTAATATGCACCCAGAACACAATCAGGAGCGACGTGCAGACAGAGCTAAATATCTACAAAAGCGCTACGACCACGCCGCCGATGTAGCCTACGTGGACACCGCGGAATACCCCCACCAGAACGCCATGGCGTTCGCCGTAGTCGCGGGCTCGCAGTACCGCCTCGCCGCGGCCGTATCAATACTCACCACTCAACCCGAAGAAGGAGAGGAAACGGCCATCGCCTTGGCTTATGCCTCTACCAATGCACACTACATCATCAGCGATTCAAAAACGGCCATTCGCAACTACACAAGAGGACTCATAGCACCCCAAGCACAGAAAATACTCTCCGACACTCCCGCCTTAAGGCAACGCCGCGTACAGATCATCTGGGCCCCTGGTCATTCGGGTCTGGCTGGAAACGAAGCCGCCCACGATGCCGCCCGAGCTCTCGCACACCAGGCGCATCATCCGTCTCCTGCATCTTCCAGTCCTGATGAGCCCTTAGTTCTGCACCGCGGACACGCGCGCGACCGCATGGTCACATTCAGAGAAATCCTCCTCCACTACTGCAGAGAGCAATTACGCTACCCACCAGCACACAAAACACTGAATAAATCTCAATCCACCACTTGGCGACTACTTCAGACGCGAACTTTCCCAAACCCCGTGCTATACCACCGAATTTACCCCGATGCATACTCCCCACTCTGCAAAGCCTGCGAGGCCCGCGCTGACCTCGATCACATCATCTGGGCATGCCCGAAAGCTACACCCACCAACACTCACCGCACTAACACTACACACATCATAACTACGGCCGAGCAGTGGGAGACTTTGCTGCTCAGCTTGGACCCAGAAGAGCAGCTCTGGGCCGTTCGGATGGCCGAAGACGCCACCAGAAAACAAGGGCTGGCCGCCATCTGAGGAAGGGGAGGCCTGGGGGTTAGTCTCCCAACCCCCGCCGCCCCCAGACCCCATCATGGACAAAATAAAGTTTTATCTCTCTCTCTCTCCCGAGTAAGCAACAGTGATTTTGACGTCACCACTTTCGTCACGCTAGCGTTTGCAAAGGAAATTTCGGGACAGGTAGTATGACGTGATGGATCGGAGTGAACAGGCCTTGTGCTATCTAGGTGGTGGTGTCTAAACATGGCATCTACGATGACGTCATCACACAGAATTATCACCTGCACACTGTATTGCTTTTTGACGGTGACTGTTTTTCACCGGTTTATCACTGTTATCGCTTTGACGTACGACGCAAGACGCGCCTTTCATGTTTCTTGCTTATGCCGCTTCTCGCCCTGCTAGTACCCAAAGATGGCGTCCGCGATCACGTATGTGCAAACTATGTATAAAGCGGACGGTTATCTAGAGTCGTTGGGCTATGCCGCCGTATTGAAATTCAATCTCTGGTTTTTACACAGGTTTGTGATAAAAACAGTCAAAATATTAATTTGCATGCGCAGCCAGCGACACCGTCAGTGCTACTCAAGCGAAAAACAATTTATGTGCTGGACATGCTATTTTTCTTTACAAGACAGATTTTGTAACTTGAAAGCCTGTCTGGAGCATTGCTTGACAAGCATGCGAATCACATTTTCTGTACAGATCCAAGCTGTTGGAGTGGCTTGAACAGGACGACATCCTTTCGCCTCTGGTTCAAACTTCCGTTTGGAAGCCCTATCTACAAGCAGCTAATCAAAGGCTTTACCACGTGCAATCCCGTTCATCGCGCATCATGAGCAAGTCGAGCTCTAAGTATGGAAAATTATAACAATGTCACTTACGAGAATCGATGGCTGCATCGTAAATACTTGGCCGGCAGTGTGGACTCGAGCTCGGAGGGAGTAGTTCTTCTGGTCCAGGGACGTTGACAATGTCACGAGTGTTTACGTCGTCCATGTAGCGCAAGGCAGCAGAGTGAGCTGAACTTAAATCAAGATGAAATCCATGAAAGAGCTTCTGGGGGTCGTCGGGCAGCAATACTTTCAGAGCTGCCGTGACACGATGCAGGAACGTTTGCCGTGAAGCGTGGATCGCCACGAAGGGCAATTCTGGCCATGTGCTCGCACATACAACATCGTGGTCGGGTGCACCTGGAACAGGGCCCGTAGTCAAAACCACGAAGTAGCTGGCAGTTTCGTTCATCACTTTGAGGAGAGCCTTATCCGAGCCGGGAAACGCCATCGCATCGGATAAGGTCTGATCAAGTGCGTAGTAGTCGGCGCTTTCAGCTGCAGAGGCCCTCAGATAGAAAAGCGACCACGGGGAAAGAACGTGCTTCGGTATAAGGCAAGAGTAGATGTAGGCAACAGTGTTGAGGCGGACGCTTCTGTCCGATACATTCGTCAGGGCGCATCTGATCTTGCCGATGGCCTGGTCCCGCGTCAGGCGTGTCATGGGCTTAAAACAGGACAGACGTGTGTTGCCTAGGTTGCGTAAGTCGTCTACCGGAAGTCGCTTCAAAAGCTGGCACAATACGTATAAGTCCCTCTCTGTCATGTTGGAAGCTGAAACCAGGCCGCGAACACTTGCGAAATGGTGGCAACTAAAGACCTTACTCCAGTACGGTTGCAATCCCTATGACCGTGAACACGGAAGTGCCACTCAATACAGGTGGAACACTCTGGCGAGCTGCTTGCGCGCTTTCATAGTTTGTAGCGTTAGTGGAAGCACTATCTAATCGCCTTCGCGCACATTCTGCCTACGTCACTGTGACCCGGTATATGCTAATGATGAAACATACGCGTGCGTATTTACTTGCAGTTTGTTTCTTGACTGTAGCCGACGACGCACAATGGCCATCAGGAAGTGTTACGACTGAACAAAGTGCGCTTGTCGCTCACCAGAGTGCTCCACTTACATAGGGAGCCTACATACAAGCACTGATTAACAGCGCTTGCATGTAGGCTCCCTACACGTACACCCATCAACCCATCAACACTCCCTCTGGTGTTGACAGTCACAAAAATTGCAATTGTACAATGGATGTTATCGATGATGCATGCGTTGAAACATTTTGAATTTACTGGAGACACGCAACAAGCAAAACTGCATGACGCAGCCAAAAACATTACGCTGAAGTTATAGTTGGTTTACAAAGAGCAGATGCAGTGGCAGCATCAATCATGGATTGTACACATCGGGACATTCTGCGTCTTGATTGGCGTGGAACAGTTTGCCACCAAAATGTCGCGCCATTCACTTTGCTCGCCCTTCCATTCTCAGAAGCTACTACATGCTATCAAAATACTGGGACAAGGAGGAAGAGCCAACGATGTCTTAATTTCAGCGCCACTATGCAGAGTATACACTAATTGCGCGAGTATTTCCGGTCCACTTTATTATTCCAAATGCGTTCAGGTTCCTCACTTTTAGAGCGAATAGCTTTGACTCTTTGGTCTTTCTTTTTTTTTTTTTTGCGGTTCGCCCGGGGGGGGGGGGGGGGATTGGTAGTTGGATCGGTGGGCGAACTCGTTCTCTTCCTTGTCGCGGGCCCTTCCTCCTTGTCGCAGTATTGTCGCAGCATGGAAAGGTTTGCCCATTCCCTCTTTCTCTCTATCAGGATTGTTGGTGTGTGTGTGGGTTCGATTTTTCAGGATATTATTTTACATTAACAACCATCCTGAATGGTTCCTGCCCAATTTTGGAAGACATTGTCGTCATAGCTCACTCCAGACGGGGTTGGCGTATCTGGGATCTGGTTCTCTTGTAACGACTACCAGAAGAAAACAAAACAGTTGGTTTGGTGACTTGTAGACGTTGTATGAACGCAAAAATTTTGTGAAATGATACCGCTCCATTTCGATCACACGCAGGATTATTTATCACCGAAGGATATCAACAAAATGAGTATAATTAGGCTTAAACGGCGTGGGTTGTGTCTGTGTAGCTTTTACCTTTTTGTCATGCTGCCGTCAAATGACATCTAACCTTACTGCACTGCCCTGCACCAAAGGGCATACTGTGCCCTAGTTTAGAGTGGAGGGTGGCTGGGTCCAAGATCCAGGGAATGCCGAGGGCCGCTGGCCGAGCGAGTGCGTTGCAATTACCTTGGGCGTGTGTGTAATAGGCCCTATGCCTCGCGGTAGTGTCAAAGAGCCGCAGTAAAACCGAGACGAGGGGCGCATTCCAGAGTGTCAAACATTCGAAAAATAAACTGTCTACTAAGCATCGACGATAAGCAAAACAAAGTACACGTAATGCGCGCGATATATGCTACAAAGTAGAGAAGAAATGACTAAATAGTGAACTATAAATAAAACAGAAATACACCAAATGGAGATGCATAATCAATATTTATTCATCGAGTCATTTGAACCACCATGTACGTCGACCTTCTTTTTCTTTAGCTTCGGCCCTTGATTGATCCTTTTTTTTTATCACACAATTTCGTTCTTTACATTATACGCGTATTTCTGCTTGGTGTTGCGCTTGTCGCAGATAATCGGATAATTCGTCACAGTTTTTGTTAACATCGCTCCTGTTGCCACATTTGGCTGGGCGTTTTTAGACGACTGCAAAAAGCCGATCTCGGACGGCGTCGGCGCCGTTTGCAGAGTGTCACGGTGGTCGGTTGACTTGTCGACTCACGTTATGATTGGAACCCCGGGGGATTATGGTGGCAGAAATCGGTATGGAACCGATTGGTTCGGAGAGGGCCTTTAGTGGCCATCCAATAGGATTGCGCGCTGTTCTAGATGCCCAATGTCTCAGTGCGAATGAGCCTTCAAAGTAGCGGCGTCTGCTCCTTTCGCAGCCCTATATATGCAGGTTTTCCCGCTTCAGGATATCAGACTCGACTGCTCAAACAAGCTTCATTTGCTTGCGAGATCATAAAACTCCTTGACGGCCGCACGTCGGAGGGCGGCGGAACGATCAAACTATTGCAGCGCCCTTGCACAAAGACAAGCACAAGCCAAGTAACTATGCTATTTTTATGAAACATATTGCGCTTTCCTCGTTTCCCTTTGTCGCTGACATATTATGGAAATAAGCGTGCCAGCGGCAGCCTGACGTGCGTTTTTGTTTCGCGTTCTGAGCGGCAACATCAACGGCACTTTTCTTGGAGTTATGCACCTTGATATCGAAAACGGCCAATGAGATAACAGCAAATAGCATGAGCAACGACGCGCATTATTCGCTTTATCGCCAACTCTTTGCGTTCCACCCAATTTTGGGACGGCAAAGGTCGACATTGTCATGCGTACTGCTGCTGGATAGAATGCGACAATTTCGCTATCAGCCCGCACAAACGCCGAAATAAACATTGTAGCTCAAGGGCCACATTAAATTTGTTAGAAAAAATTTCTCCACGCCTAAAAAGCCGCTATAGTGGAAGCCACAAAAATTCACCGACGATTACGATAATTGCTAATGCGAAATTTGAGTGGAGCTCTATATATGTTTTCATATCGCGATGTATATTTGCTGGCGTGGACAAGCTCTCCTGTGCGGAACGTTCCAAACGGAGCGAACTTTGGCGAGTCTGCATCGCTAATCGGAATATCGCGAGAGGAAGCGCATGCCTGAAGCGTGGGCGCGATTCACAGCAGTCGCTGCAGACAGACTTGCGCTCATGCAGTGCTTTGTTTCCATATATGGTATCGTTGGACGCAGTCACCGCATGCCATCAGTGAACAGATGACGGCACGGTAATCTGGTGCCATATCGTAGTAGTCGTCGTCGCAAATACCGTCTTGCGCGGCACTACGCTTTTCTTCCCACACTTTCACCATTCTCTCCTCCACTTTCCGCCTCATGGTTCCACTGCACCCGTCTCATATGCCTTACTCCTCGCGCTCTCTTTGCTCTCGCCGTCTTTCATCCCCCGCTGCGCTCCGCCGTTTGCTCTTGCATCCTTCGCTTTGCTCGTTCGGTCGCTTACGCCGAGGAACAACTGCGAGGCACGCCGACGCTGAACGCAGGAACCGGCGCCTAAAGGCAAGTAAGTACACACTAGCGGAAAAACTAGGGAGCCTACATGCAAGCGCGGTAGGAAAAACGCGCGTAGTGTGCCAACGGCGGCAAAACGCAACTGCGGCAGGGCGGCAACACCAACCGGCGGCGCGCTGCTGCGGCAGTCAAGTGACAACATTGACTCCTCCCCCCTTCTCGAACTATCCGTCAGCTCCGTCCGGGAGGCGACTATGAAATTGCTAGTAGGTACAGCGAAGACTTCCGCTTAACACGTGTTGTCATGGCAATCGTGGAGCTCCTAGGTGCCTAGAGACATAATCGCTTAGGGACTTTTGAGGCACTGGTCTCCGCTGAGCGTGGCTCTCTTATCTCCAGGACCGGGCGCAGCGACCTTGCCGAGCGCAGCTCCTACGTGCGTCGTTAGCGAATCGTTTAGGGCGCGTTGAATGTCGGGCTCACGCCGGCCGCGGTTTATTATTGTAGCGTTTGTTCTAGTGGCGGAAATCTTTGCAGTAGTGGTGGTGTCGCATGACGGCTTTTGATCTCGGTGAGCTGTGGTGGTGTAATCAAGCGGATACTGCTCGCGTTTGTACCCCGGTGCCGGGCGCCGACGCGAAGCGGTGGTCGTCGGGGTGTTCTGCTCCACTCAGGTACTGCTCCATTCACGTAGAGTGCTCCCTTCCCGATAGTGAGATTATATTTGGATCATCAAAACAGTGATGCGTTTATTTAGGAATATTATCGTTTCTCTCTCGAACCCGCTTGTCCTCGCGCCTGCGACTGCGAGAATATGACTGTATCAATATAAAGACAGACTTCTCAGCCAAATAGCCTCAAAAGTAGTGCTTTCGTCCCGCCATCTATAACAGTGTATCCACTAATAAATGTACTACGCAATGAAAATGCCAATACACTCCGATCTTAAATATAGGTCTAAAGCTGCCCAATGTTTAACAATGTTGGTTCTGGCTCCACCTAACCCCGTTACTACATAACCCACTATCACACGCCTTGCAAATGAACGTGGCCTACGAAAGTGTCTTGCACTGCAGTGCACGGCTGTTGTCACTTAACACGCCTTTCTGGTACCTTATAAAATGAATGTTATAGCTGAACTTCTTTTTAGGCTGACAAGGTTTTCAAAGCCTCTGAACGCGCATAATCCAAGTCCCCGTAATAGCCATGCAGACACTTTTCGGCATCGACAAGAACCGCTGTGACGGCAGCCCTGAAGATTTCTTTATGAACCATCGCTCCCGCAGCATGGGCGGTCAGAAATGGGAGCCCATGCCACATGCAAAAGCACACTATCCTGTGTTCCATTGTCAGGAACCCATATTCTGTCGTGAGAACGTTCAAACACACAGAACTACCGTTGTGAGCATACCCGCATGTGTCCACGATGTCATCAGGGTGTAGGTTGCTCGACAGCTCGGCAAAAACAGTGAAAGAATTGATCATCCTCACGGGGTCGTTCACGCGATAGAGTATCCAAGCATGCAAAACGCCGAGAGTTGCGAGCCAAGAGTACATCATGGCCACGCGCTTCAGATGCTCCCGTGGGCAGTGGACGGCTCCCAGGCAGCTTCGGATGGCGTTGACGGCGTCGGCCTGACTTCGCTTTTTTACTGGTGGAAGCCACGCCAGCCCCACATCGTCCAGAGAAACAAGTGCATCCATTCGAACCTTGCGCAAGAAACAGCACAGCATTTCTATATCTTTATCTGACATCGCAGAAGCTTCAAGTTTCTTCGAGGACTGTCTTAGATTTGAGCGTCGGTCGGTAGTTGCCGAGCTATTAGCAGCCGACACCTAGCAGGATTCTTGCTTGCGACACGTATAGGGGCTGGCTGCGTCTTGTCCTGCGTGAGCGAAGCAGAGGAAACGGTATTGCGGCTGGTGAATACGTATTCGATGTTCAGCAGTAAAGTTGGCACTTCCCGGAATACTCTCTCAGGATAATGCTTGAAGATGGCACAGCACCTTGTTGCCGGCTACATTTACGTGCTTCGGAGATTGGCCTTTTTACCTTGGGAAAGGCACGTTGAAAAGCGGTTATGCCTAGACTATCTGGGGCTTTCTACCAAATCTGACTGATGGAAACGGAGTCCCGTATAAAGCTGAAGATTACATGAAAACGCAATTCAGTACCTTCAGTTAGAGCATGTGCGGACACCGTCCAAAAAAGGGGCTATCTAAAAGTGACGACACACGTCTGCATCTCAGTGCGGCTATAGTGAAGATAATGTTGGAACTGATTAGGGATTGTCAAGCTAGAACGTGAAAGTAAACGCGAACAGTTGCACGTGATCGCCCATGTGGTGCACTCGCTTCCCATAAGGGCGCAAAAACAGTGCGAAGTAAACGGGTGGGCTCATCTATGCTACGCGCGGTTGCGCTAGGCTAGCCAAAAAGTGCAGCCTCTACAGTTTAATGACACAACACTGGGGGCCAGCCTGACTGACCACCTTTGTCGACGTACGAACATTACCTATCTCACGTTGGAGCCGCTAGAGCATAATGTACAGAGTGTGAGATTAGCCGGCCGCTGGCAGCAGCGACGGCAAGCATTGCAAATCCCACACTGCAGCTACTAAAAAAGTGCTCGTTTGCCACATAAATATGCAAATTTGACGCAGCAAAAGCTGATCAACTGACTGCAAAACTTTTCCGCAGTATTGGAATCGCGTTCTTGTAGTGCGAAAGCGTTATACCGAGTGTGTTGTCGAGCATTTTCAAAAACAATTAAAGGTTGATTGTGGCAGATAGCACAATTCTTGTTCATGAGCTGGTCTAGTCGAAGAGGCTGATATTACTTGCACAAGAAATTAGAATGCCTAATCAAGTAATTAACAAATATCACTAATTAAATTTTTAACTGATTAAATTATGGACCATACTGTAATTTACAAATTATAGCCGTGAAGTTCGCCAAGTGATGCACATGGGACTAATTATCAGGATGACACCAGTTTCCAGATAATATTTCCAGAACACTGCGGTGTTCTTTCTTAATTAGTTACTTTCTTAACAAAACGTAGTTTTATGCATTGAAGCACAAAAGTAACTTAAGCGCCAATGCATGAACACTTCGTCAGACAACCTTGTGGTTTCTGGTTTCTGCTTAAGTCCCTAGGTATTTTTTGCTTTCTTTAAGTAGCGACAAGCTTTGAAGCACCGCCGACGAATCTCATTGGGCGACACTCATTCAGGCAGCCATGTTCGTCCTAACACTGTTCCCCGCAATCACTTGCACGCTGCTGCGAGCGGCGTTGATAGCAGCGGTCGTTGATGGTCGCATGCTGTCTAGGAAGATAATAGCGGCCGATGGCGTAGATGTCGCTACTGAAGAAAGAGCAGGAAATATAGGGACTTTAGTTTCTGCGTATTCGGCGAAAGTGCTTGATGCCACGTGCCGTTTGAAGGCGTCGTATCCACGCCACACGACTCGTATCTTGAAGTCACATGCTTCATCGATTCACTCACGCTGCAAGACATACATAAACAACACCCGCATACTTTTGACGTGGTCCCCTGTCTATTACGTTCGCTAGAATGCTCCCTTATTGTCTGCGTACTGGCACATGCGTAGTTCTGTCATTTTCATTTTGTCTCAAACGTATGAAATAACCATTGACTTCTTGGTGCATTACGTACACTACTACGTTACCGGGTGGGGTAGTTTATCTTGCACCAAAGCCAGCAAGCATAACAGCTGCAAGTTTTTAGACGTCCATATGCGCTCATAGGCTGTGAAGGCTTAGGGAGTGATGACCAAGGGGGAATATCTCAGCAACCTTCGGTTTGCAGACGACATTGTCCTGTTCAGCAACACTGGGGAAGAATTACAACAAACGATTGATGACCTTAACCGTGAAAGTGTAAGAGTGGGGTTGAAGATTAATATGCCGAAGATAAAGATAATGCTCAAGAGCGTGGCAAGAGAACAAGAATTCAGGATCGCAGGTCAGCCTCTGGAGTCTGTACAGGAGTACATTTATCTAGGTAAATTACTCACAGGGGACCGTGATCATGAGAAGGAAATTTACAGAAGAATAAAATTGGGTTGGAGTGCATACGGTAGCCATTGCGAAATGCTGCTGGTAGCTTATCACTGTCGTCGAAAAGAAAAGTGTACAATCATTGCATTCTAGCGGTGCTAACATATGGGGCAGAAACTTGGAGAGTTAAAAAGAAGCACGAGAGCAAATTAAGGACCGCAAGAAATAGCGATGGAACGAAAAATGTTAGGCGTAATGTTAAGAGACTGGAAGAGAGCGGTGTGGATCCTAGAGCAAACGGGCATAGCGAATATTATTGTTTCAGCATGAGAAACGGATATTCTAGACTAGACTTCAGCATGAGTAACGCCTGCATGCGACCTTGATGCATGAGTTATGAGTTCTAGGCACGAGTACTTTGACTGAAGCTTTAGGAAGTGAATTTACTGTCTATCTTGCTGGGGTGTTCTTCGTTGCTTCTACTTGTTACACTCTTTTAGCTGCCATACATAGTCAAGGTGCTAACAGATTGGCTGGAGGCATTAGAACATTTCAAGAAGTTTTCAATTAGAAGGGAGGTTCCTCAAACGCAGTGAAAAGAATTTTCTCACTGCTGGACGATTATGGAAAAGTGTGGCATATACGTCGTATCTTTAAGGTTATAGAACAAGGATTTTCACGGTTAGACTGTGCTTGCAGAAAGTACATGAAACTTGAGTACTACCTTTGCAAATGGAGTTACCACTCATTGGATTCGAAATAGCGACTTTATACAGGACAAGTGCTGAAGGTTTCTGTGGTCAGGAGGCGTATTACTAAAAGTTAAAGAAGATAAAACATTTTATTGCGATAGCAAATATGTGGACACTACAAGCGGATTTCTGCCGTCGCTGTCGCCGTGAGATTCCGTAATAAGTCCATGGGCGATAAAATCGTCGCCGAGCGCCGTATGATGTATGTGCGAGTGAAAGCGCGCGAGGGACGCGCGCTTTCACGGAGAGCGAACGCACGCCGGAGAGCAAACGCGACGTCTTCCGTCGCGCGAAAGACCGTGGCGGGCTCGGAGGGAAAGATTGAGGGAGAGGGGCGACGCTGTGCTGCGTCACCAACTGCGTATCTTGCGACCGGGCGCAAGGGGTACGGGAGACTCAATCTCGCACGCGAAAGGAGGACTGCGGGAAGCGAGCGCGGGAGGGAGGGGGTGCGGCTTCCACTCTGCCAGCAACTGCGTACTTGTACTTTTTGTGGCTGCGGGCAGTCGCATGCACCGTATCTTGCAAGCGATATGCACACGGCACTTACCTTTGCACGCGCTGCGCTTTCGCTGCTCAGTTTCCATTGAAGCAACAGATCGCAAAGAACCTTTGCGTGTGCGCGCTGACACCATGCTTGTTAATTCAATTAGTAAGCGAATGGGTCCAAGTTTATACAGCCGATAAAACTACTATCCTTACTCCGTATAGCTCTCTAGTAATTTGCAATTGATGCTTCGCCTTCCGGGCGTAACTGAGACTTTTTTAAGCACTCGTTGTAGAAGACTTATACACCACATCCCCGTTGTCAAAACGCAGTTGTACGAGGCTTTTGGAGATATTCATTAAGCATTCTCTTTCAGTGCCCAAATATGTGCGCGATAGAATTTTCAGTATGTTCATTGTTTTAGTCACTTGACCTTGATCTATTTTATGTGGGTGATGAACCTTACTTTTCAATCGTGTATGATTCCTAAGAACTTATGTTCTTTGTTTACAGGAATGTGCCCTTGCAGTTAAACAGTGGGATCAGGGAGCAGCCCTCCGTCCCAAAAGCGCGCGCCGGGTATCACCCAAGCCAGCAAAGGCGCACATTGGCCCCGTGGCAGCTTCGACAGGATACCGAAGCTTACGTTAGTGAGAGACAGGACAGAGAGGGCGCGCACCGAAACACCCTCTCAGACCCCGACAAACGGCGAGCACAGAGAGAGAGGGAGGGCGACAGCCCGAGCGTGCGACAGCGGATGAGTCACTACCCTCCTCGAAGACGCTTCGGTGGCCGCGGCCGAAAGCACGAGAAAGGTCTAGAAGATTCCCAGGCTTTAACATGCAATAGGAGCACGACTCCGTCAGAAAGTACGAAAAACGTCGGCGAAGGCGATAAAAGCGCCGAGCTAGAATCAATAGGGGGATCAGACTGCGCCAGTGAAGAAATGTGACGTGTATATCTACCAGCTGGAGAAGAAGGGGACAACCCGGCAAGCTAGCCGACGAGTTCCTCGAGCGTCTGCATTTCCGGAAAGAGTTCCGTCTTCGAGTTTTGACTCAAGCTACGCCGAGGTCGTCCGGTTCAAGACCAACACGGGTGAATACGAGTGGACACGTTGTTATCCTATTCATTCTTTACTGTACGTGTTAAACTCTTAGTGCTTGTCGTTAATTATTTTGCAGAGTTTTGTTAACACCCATCTGAATTGCATTGTGATGTGCCTAGCCTAATGTGCATGTGTGTATGCAATTGCCTTGTTTTAGGAATATTTTTGTTGTGTTTTGACAACTCTGGGCTCTGACACGGTCTTTGGACCACAAGCTGCGTTCGCTGGCGCAGCAGAAGGCCTCTTAATAATTTTCCGGGCTTTCGTGGTTTTTTTTTTTCGAAAGATAGTAAGTCGGATTTGGAATTAGGCCCGGCGTTAGCCCCTCGTTCACGGGGTATGTGACACCCTCTCTTTCTTGATAAAAGTACACCGGAGCTTTTATGTACAGTGAGCTCGAACCCAGTTATGTCTACTCATTTGGATGCTTTCTTCAGCATAAGGGGAAGTTGCCTCTCTCAGACTGCAAGGTTACAGGATTTAAAACATATTTCTAGGTCGTCTACGTAGACAGAATTTAAAATGGCTGGAGGAAGTGATGAACGAAGTGTGTTCATCTTCACAATAAACAGTTCACAGCTTAGCATGCAAGCCTCCATGGGTATACCGATTTGGTGCGTCGTAATCTTACCCGTAAGGTTCGTTCGGATAGGTAACTCTCTGCGATAATGACCACGTTGAGCCGGATACGCATGCGTGACAGGTGTCGACAATTTTAATAAGGCCATGTGTTGTCGTAGGCCTGGTCCCATGCTGAAAGTACAGATAAATAGAATTGTTATTAGACAAAAGCATCACAAATGTTAGCCTCAACAAACACGAGATGGTTGGTTGTTGACGAGCACTCTCTAAAACCGCACTCACGCGGATGAAGCATATTATTCGATTTAAGGAAATGCAGAAGAGGACTGTTTATCAGTTTTTCAACACACTTGCACAAAAAACTTGAAAGCGCTTTTAAGGCATAACTTGTCACTAAAGCGGGAGTGTTGCCTTGTTTCAAAAGCAAGATGACAATAGCGTCTTTTCATGAACACGGAAGATGCCCAGCTGCCAAGGTAATACTAAAGGGTACCAGTAGTGTGGTTGCGTACCTATGTGAAGGCGTTAATTCATGTCGTACATGACTCTGTCGAGAGCCGAAGGAGAGCCCTGACATGCGTTCAAAGAAGCTATCAACTCCGCAACGCTGAAAGACCGGTTAAAGGATCATTTGGGCTACATTCACGGAGAAGTGGCTTCTGCTCCTCCTTCCTTGTATTTCAGAATACCTCGAAAAAGTGGACACAGCTAGAAACGCACTCAAAGTGCTCAACGCGCTAGTCTTTCGTAATCAGCGACGCCGGCGTTGCATCCATATCCTCCCAGGAGGAGGTACGCCCGTCGATCCTTGCTGGCTGCCTGTTCGTCTTTCAGGCCTCAACTGGGGAATAGAGGTCTTGTGGCACAGTGGCCCAGGAGTCCCAGGCCTGTTTTATTGACTGGGTGGAGTATTTTTACCTACTGCCACCGTGGCCCAGGCGCCACAGCCACGTGCTCGCTGAGCATGGGCCGGACTAGGGGTGGAATTCGATGCTGCGCTGTGTTCCGACGTGCCTCTTCCGCGTAGGTTGCGCTGTTACAGACTGTGCATCTTTTTCTCCTGCTTGGGTAAAATATATTCTTTGACTTTCAAGGTAACTTTCTGTTTTCCTTTTTCTATGTTTCACATGACCGGCAGGTATGCAGGGTGGTCGCCATCGCACTTCACATCGTGGGATGCCTTAAGAAAAGTTATTGGAAGAGTGGTCTTGGGCTCCACAATTCTCGCACATCAGTTGACCTCGCAAGCTTACTTGCGACAACAGCAGCAAACTTACGGTGCGATGACAAGGAAGGAATGACGCTGATGGGATGACCAAGGCAATGTGACAACGGTGACATCACTACGACCAGATCACGTTTGTGAAGGGATCACGGTGGTAAAACGTGTGAGGATAACGTCATGATGACAGCAGCATGACTACGACCGTGTGATTGGCGACGGCGTGACGACAACGGCATGACACGAGTCGAAAGACGAAGCTGCAGTGTTGAAGACGGAAGGGCTGCGACAGCCTCTCCACAACAGTATGACAACTAATGCGTCACGACTGTTTGACAAACAAGGCGTGATAATGACGGAGTAAAGTTCAGGTTCTTCTTGGTTCCACTCCTCTACTTGGGCGTCCGAGACGCACCGCCCGATACGATGTACGCAAGTGAGGAGTTCTGCCGCTACGAATAGCGGCGACGGGTTCGCTGAGTTGAAATAGACACCGATGACGATTGAGAAAAAAAAACACTTCTATTCACAACTATTTACAATAATTTACAAATACAAATACAAAGCACATACAAGACGGAACTGGTACACATAGGGCGACCCTATGTCGACATAGTCGATGGTGCATAGCACCGAAGTTTTTCCAGAACGCTTGGACGGGGCAACGGGGCCACGTTTTCTACCCTTCGGTGCCCCGCCCCAGGCATTTACCACCCAATCGCCACCGAGTGGCTATGAGTGGCCCGCCGATGCACCAATCACGAATCCTGTGCTAGGATCGTCTTGTTCGCCGGCGCTTCCAGTATTGCGCTTCTTCCAAGCGCCCTTTCCTCTACCACCTTTTACGGTATCTTTCTCCCTATCCCTCAAAACAACATACAAATAAAAACAACGTTCCGAGAAAAGGGGGGGAGGGGGGTGACAGATGCATATCATGCGTGCTCCCTGGCAAAGCCACAGCGCCCAGCACAATGGGTTCAATAAAATCCTAATAAGCAGGCAGTACGTGCAAGCCGAAGTGATTGACCCCTTCCCCGCTCGCACTTCTTAGAAAAACCGATAGGGTAGTATCTGCGGGCATAGGTCAATGAAACCTGTCAACCGACACTTTGGGCTCACGTACCCCTATTCAGTAAATGCTTGCTCAGAGAAGCTTTTCAGGGTGGTCAATTGGCAACGGTCTCCGAAACGGGTTGTCAAAGGCGGTTACCATGCAAAATGTGCACGTGGTGAATGCGTACTGCGTTCACGCTATCTGTGCCCATTACCCGCCCGGCACGCGCACATCAGCAGCCAGCGACAGTCACGGACATCGAAGCTTTTGCTGTCAGGTCGCCTGCACGCGATGTACGTGACGAATCGCCGATATTCCCTCTTCTTTAGGTCGCTTTGTGTACTCTTGGGGGCTAATGCGTCGTCACGCACCCTCTACATTTGCTCAGTGCCAGCCGGCTCTACTCGCCTCACCACGTGTCAGGTATAATTGGCATGTCATGAGCTGCGCCTCTGCCTAACCTCGGCGCCGACGCCGCGACGGACGCCTACCATTGGCACTTAATCCTCCCATTGTATTTCTCTGGTCAAGCGACGATCATTGACAAAATGCGCTAGCTGTCTCTTCCCTTTCTTCGCAGCAGTTTCACTTGGCGAGACCAGGTTCAACAAAAACACCCATCTTAAGCCCTCCGAGCAGCAATTAAACTAGCTAGCGCTTCTAGCAGCAGGCTTACAGACGGCATGATACGAGGCGGATAACCAAGCCTGATTGATGATGATGCGGCGACCACGACGGCATCACGACCACGAGCACGTGGTGGCGCAAACTATTAGACAACTTGGGCTCTTGAGTCGGAGTAGAAGGCATTATAACGAAGCCTAGACGAAAGTCAGACACCTAGGCTGGATGACGACGATAGAATGATCACGACGGCCACATGACCACGAGCACCTAAGAACCAAGTGGTCGACAACTTGGGCCACTGGCCGCGGTAAGCTGCTAGATAGATCGATAGACAGACAGAACTAATCAAAGTGCCCCAAGTAGGCCAAAAATACTAATCACAATAAAAAAATACCTTGCGGAGAAACGCATATCTTACCGGAAGCCTGGGAAACTCCAAATACGACCTCTCTGGCTCTATGTTGCGAAGGTGGATTCATTGCTGAAAACAACTTGTCTCCAATGTTCGACCGCCAGCTTTCGTTCTGAGAGAACTCAGGCGCCTCCAGGCGAAGAGCTGCTGTCAGACGGAGCTTTGTTGCGGGATAATACCTCCTCGGCTGTGCTGAATGAAGACGTTTTCGAATGGCCAAGATTGTACCCTAGTTATTAGAGCCGGTGTGTCATGGTACTTAAAAGCAGCAGGTACAATAAACACGTCCTCTGTATGGGCAGTTTTGGCCTTAAGTAATGTGACGCATTCTCAATTATATTTTCATGATAAACGTTGGAGAGGATACGGTTGACAGTTTTCGGTGAACATCCTATTTTTGCAGGGATCAACCGCTGAGAAAATTATTTGCTCAAACAAATGATATTCCGCCGCTCCGCAACGGCCAAATTCTGTATGTTGCTGTTTTTATAGCCATTAAGGAACACGCCGCCAAATAACAATAAATCGAAGCTTCTTTTGCCACTTCCATTGACTTTGCTCGTGCTGCTGCTACACTATACCTGCAGCTGCTTTCCACCTGGTGTCTCGCCGAAAAGCTCTTGCAAGAATGCGCGGGTCATACTGAATTCATGCCGTGATCACGCCGTAGTCGTCGGACCACCGTCATCCATACAATGTTCTGGCTACAATTTTTGGAGGGTTGACCAGTGCCCAACACAGTGGAATGAAAAAAAACGCACGTAGGGCGAATTTGGGCGGCCTGCAGTGTCAACTGAGGCGCGCAAGCTTGGACCTGAGACGCAACACCAACGATGACGCCTTTGTCATTCCGTCATCGTCATTTCATCGACTTGATGCCACTGTCATCACTTGATATCTGTCACGTCATCGTCACGCTTCCGTCGTCTTCACTCTGTCGCTGTCACTAGTTGTCATATTGCAATCATCACTCCGCCATCTTTTAGCCGCCGCCGTCCTACCGCCATCTTCATTCCAGAACGAAGGTGGTATGATGTGGGGAATGACGGCACTGTAAGGACGTCTTGATGCCAATAGAATGGCCATGATGCGTAATTTTAATGGCATAACGACGTGGGTGGGACGATGGAATGCCATCGATGTCATGCGATTGTAATTGACGAAGGCATGACGACGGAACGCCGTCGACGTTATGCCATTGCCTTCATTTTCATCGCCGTACTATTTACATGAAGGCGTCATTACAGTTCCGTCATTCCTCACGTCGTACCATCTTCGTTATATCATCTCCATCATTTAAGCATTGGCAACACGTGATCGTCACGCCGTCGTCTTCCGGCTGTTTTCTCATACCATCATCATCACTCCAGCTTCCTTATAAACTGGTCCCAACGCGCTTGTCGTCTAATTGTCCTTGCTATTCGGTTGTAGTCATGAAATTGTCATCATTGCAACGTAATCACGCAGTTCTAGTAACTCCGTCATGGTGGTTTCTTATTCTGACTTGTCACTTGTAGTGTCCTCATGTTGTCACCATGTATGCAATGACGGAACACATTAAGAAATCTTCTCCACACTATGTATCTTTCTCACATTTTGTTACCTATCGGAATCTGTTTGCGCGAACCTGATCGCGAAGTTCTCTTTGATGTCAATATTCTTCTTTTATTGCGGCTAGCAATTATATGGACACTTGAACCGGATTTCTGCCGTCGGCATCGCCGTCGCCGTGAGGTTCCGTGTAGATTCCAAGGGCGATAAAATCATTGCCACGCGCCGTAAGCGCGAGCGAAAGCGCGCGGGGTACGCGCGCTATCACGGAGGGCGAACTCCCCCGCGCGCTATCACGGAGAGCGAACGCACGGCGGAGAGCAAACGCGACCGTCGCGCGAAAGGCCGTGGGAGTATGGGAGGGAGGGAGGCGGGACGACGTTGTGCTCCGGCACCAAAGGCGTATCTTGCCACTCAATCTCCCACGCGAAAGCAAGAAAGCGGGAAGGAGGGGGGCAGCTTCTCCTCTGCACTTTGCCCAGCGCTGGCGGTCGCCCGCACCGTTTCTTATCTTCACACGGCTCTGACCTGTGTATGCGCTGTTCATTCGCCGCTCAGTTTGCGTTGAAGCGATTGACCGCGCGAACAATTCGCCCGCTGCGGCGGCTGCGCTTGCTGCCAGCGTTTTGACAGTCGTTGTCTGCGGTCATTCAGTGGGATCTATTCATGTTTGCTTGTGCTCGCTGACGCCACGATTGTTAATTCAGTTAGTAAGCGAATGTGTACAAGTTTATGCACCCGATAAATCCACTATCCCTACTCCGAATAGCTGTCTACTAATTTGGTATCGCAATCGATGCTTCGCCTTTCGGGCGAAACTGTGACATTTTTAAATCTATCTTTCACATAGTATGTGCATGCCTTTTCAACATTACAATACCCAACCTTTGTTTTATGCTACAATATTATTTTGTTGAATTTTTTAGTATTTTATTAATCCGTTGTGTACACGTATTAGTACTACCTGACGACTGCCCAGTCTCGCATACAAGCAATGTTGCTTATTCGGGCTGGATATGCAACTGACATTGAATGGATGGATGGATGGATGGATGCAAAACTTTAATGAAAGTCCTGAGGTGTGCGACTCAGCGCGGAGCGGGCCGCTCCCACGTTGGGACAGTCAGGCCATGCCCGACCGCCCCATCGTGGGCCCTCTGGACAGCCCACAGTTGCTCCCCGGCATCGGGGCTCTTGATATCGGAGAGTGGGTGTAATAAATATTATTAAGCGAAGCTTTGTAGGCTCACAAGTTTCGGCGGTGGTGCTGGTGGTGTCACGCTGAAAGGTGGGCCGATCCTGGTGACAGTGAAGAAAGGTCCAAGCTCAATGGCACATACCAAGGACAAGAAAGAAAGGAAGAGAGAGAGAGAGAGAAAGAAACGGAGAAATAAAGAGAGAGAAAGGAAGGAGAGAAAGGAAGGAGAGAAAGAAAGAGAGAAGCTAGAAAGGAAGAGAGAGAGAAGGTGGAAGAGAGAAAGAAAGCGAGAGAAAAAGAGAGACAGAAAGAAAAATGTCACAGTTTCGCCCTAAGGGCGAAGCAATGAATGCGATAGCAACACAGCAATGTCATACGAAGTAAGGTGAGCGGCTTTGGTAGCAACAACACGCAGAACTGTTGTCGACGCCATCGGCGTTTTGCCCGCGTTAGCTAAAAATGCGTGCGGCGTTGGTGACTGTTGCCGGAGCCTCTGATATAAATAGGCAATTGGTGCCGCAGCTAGACGTCGCCTCCCTTCCCCCCCCCCTCCCCCACGGCCTCTCGCGCGTCTGAAGAAGGCGCGTTTGCTCTACATATATGGTGATTGTAAAGGAGAAAAGAGACGCCTACTTCAGCAGGCCTTAAGCGAGCACGGCGCAGAACGCGCGTTTGTTCTCCGCCGTGCGTTCACTCCCCGTGAAAGACGCGCCCCTCGCGCCCTTTCACTCGCACATACAGCGTTCGGCGCGCGGCGACGATTTCATCTCCAAATGACGTCATACGGAACCTCACGGCGACGGCGACGGCAGAAATCTGCTTTTGAGTGTCCATATAATTGCTATCGCAATAAAATAACCAGCACTTCGCCTGTCGAGAAAATGGGGTTCAGCGAAGGTTGTGTGTGTACTTGACCTACCACTTTCCCTTCTGTAGGGGCGCGCCCTAAGCGCGCTTCCGATTGCAGCGCCAACACAGCGTTGCGCAAGACGCGCGAAATAAACACAGATTGCATCTATGCGTTCGTTGTGTGCTGACGTGCGTCCCGCCACTCGTGTACAGGCGGCGTTCTATAGGCGTCGTATATCGCGACCACTATACCTTCCATTTCCTACTACTTTTAATTCCCTTTCGTGGTACTTTTCATTACCTTTCCTTCTACTTATGTTTCCCTTTCGTGCAACTTTTCCCTCCGTTGCGTTGTACGTTTCTTTCGCTTGATGTATACATTTAATAAACGTTTATGTTTTATTACGGTGACATGTCGTGCACTTTACGCTACCCTGATGAAGGTCAGATACACACACGACAAGCTTCAATTACCCCCATTTTCTCGACAGGGAAAGGGCCGGTGATTTTTTATTATTATACCACCAATAAGTTCGGTATCGCCATCATATTGTCATCTTGCCGTGGTCATCATTCAAGCTCCATCATCCTTTCATTATACCGTCGTCTTCGGCAGTCGTCCTCAAATCATCGTGAAATGACGCTGTCATCGTCACAGTGTTTCATCACTCAAATCTTGTCAACCCTTGGTGGTCATCACGTTGCCGTCGCAATTCTGTTACCATCACTGCATCACCGTCATGGCCGTTGTGTCGTCGTAATTCTGTAGTAGTGATTGCAATCACCTCATGTCACTGTTGTCATGCCGTCGTGGCCATTCCATTGCCATGGTTGCATTGTTGCGTTGCATTCAGCTTCATGCCTTTGTGGTCGTGCCATCGACATCATTCCTTCGTCGTCATACGTGACGTGTGCATGACCGACTGCAAGAAGGTTCTTGAGCGAGGTGGCCCCCCGTGAATATGTGTCCAACCGGCTCACGTGATATCTTCTTGCAAACGATCGCTAAACGGGAACAGCGTCCTTCAAAAATACCATTGAATTTATCGCTAAAACCGATTCTTACGACAGGTGAGATCGGCAGATTTCGTGTGCATCAAATTTCGGTGACGATTCTGATCGCAAATTTTCCTGATCTTAACCAAGCAATGGGCGAAGTTCAACCTTGCAGCAGATTCAAACCCCACTAAAGGCGCTTGACACTTTCACGGTTGGGCCAAACGTAGGTCAAGCTGCCAAGCAAAAAAAAAAAATGTTAGCACCGCTACCTCCAGAAGTCTGCGATAGCATACTTGCTATGTACTGCTCCGATAGTTGCGCACGCCACGGGTGACCTTACACTGTGCGATTTCATTGGTTACAAACGTGCAATTTCGTGCACACTATGACGCGCTCGCGCACATTCACCACACCTTGGCTTTTTAGTTAAATACATTCCCAGTGGGTGAAGAGTTCCTTGAACAAATGCCTGACCGTTTGTGGGGTTGAACGTCTTTGATCCACCGGAGCAGACTGATGTCATAACCATTAGGCCGCGATCACACGCGCGCGTCTTTCTTGACAAAGTCGCTTAGTAAATAATTTTTACTTTTTACTTTAGTTTTTCGCCTTCTTCCCACATGACCCTATCTCCTTTGTATTGTTATCGCTCGTGCTTTTCTCCTGCCCAAGTGATATTCCGGGTGCATGTTACGCGGAACAGGGGCCACCACTTTCAGACGCTTCGTTAGACACCACTGCCTTCAGGATTGGTCCGAATTTTTCTTACTGGACCATCTTTGGGATTGGCCCATATTCTTAGTGAGACGGATACCTACAAGGTGGTGGCAGTCAGTCTATAATGGTAATAATATAAAAACAAAGGATTTCCAAACGCTACTTCTGCTGCTTGGTGTATGTGTGTGTCTGTGCTTCCACTAGCGGATTGAGCATTGTTATTTTGCAGCAAACAAACGACAGCCTGCCCGGTGTTTCCTGTTCATCGATTTCTGCTACTAGTGCCATGCTACCGTCATAGTTAAAACAAGTACAAGCAGTACAAAGGAAGAGGCAGCAATTTGCTGCGCCGTAGTTCCAGGAGTGGTGTCTGTATCGCATAACAGCGGAAGGAAATAAGAAGCCAAGACAATCTCTCACCCACTGCGCAGAAATCGCTCTGCATGAGGACGCTAAAACAATTTTGTCACGCGCTAGCGCAATAATCTACAGATTGCTGGCAATCGTCCTACAAGAACGTGTCTGTGTTCCTAGCATACTTTGATGTCAATGATTTGAGTTTTTCCCCATATTTGAAGAGAATGCCGAGCAGAGGTGTTACTTGCCACAGTAAACAAGGGTGTTTGTCTTGCTCTGCAGCACCCCAGTTGACATCGGCAATCTTGAGGGAAATCGTGTACCTTACAGATCCGCAACGAAACACACATATTACTTCTAAGATTTATTTGAGCAATTAGGTGCACGGAATTTTTGAGAGCTCATGAAATAGGCTCTCCGGAAGCAGGTCTAGAAATCAGCCACAAAAAATCTCAGCGTGCGCGCGTCGGCGCGAGTAAAATTTCGTCTCGTTACGTTACAGTACGTTACGTACATTTCCGTATTGTTGTAGTGCGGCAACGAAATCTCAATTGCATACTGATTAATCAAAGTCCCGCTGACACACATAGGTGCATTTTGACAGCAGGGGCCGCTGCTGCCGGCAAACAAAAATCGTCTAGTTGTCCGCAAAATCTGAACGAACTTTCAACGCTATTGTGGAAAGCTGGCAGTTGTCTCGAAACAACAAAGTATCGCTTGGTTACCATTGCGTTGACAATGCGGCTTTTCTAGGGACAATAACCATGCGTCTCCTGCTGCTCTTCGAACCGTCGATGCTTCAAAACTCTTGCAGCCATCACCGCTGGGGCGCAGCTTATGCCCACCCTGGTCATACAACCTGCGGGTCACTGCTCTGAAAAGCTGAGAATACGAACTGCAACCTCTACAACATTACAGAGTCACCCGTAATAAGACACGAAAGATCATATCACGAGGTTGTGACGGGCGAAACCTGAACATGCGTGCTTAGAGATGCCATAATGGAGAGTGCCTACTATTTTTGGCAACCTGCGGTTTTCTAACGAATAATCTAAGCATATCTGGGTTCATGCATTAGGCATCGATAGGTATGCAGAAACTACGAACGGCTGCGCACCAACAGGCAGCCATGAGTACACAACCAAACCTGCAGCGGGTTTTCTTGCAGATAAAACTGTAGTAATCAGAGCGGAAATGTGATCGAGGCGCGAAAGTACAGCTATTGCCGCATTCCTTTAGTGATAACTGAAGCATTCGACAAGTACTCAAGATTCTGCTAATAAAAGTTTATTTAACCTACAAAGAACACACTTTTATTCGTCATCAGAAAGCTGTTGTCCTACTAAAGTCATGTCAGCCGCATCCCACAAGCATCAAAAAAGAAATTGCAAACAGGTTATTGATTATCCCCCCTTCGCCACTTATACAATACCTATCTGCTAAAATCGTTCTACAATATGACTATATTTACGTCTATATTCACCAGACTGCCTTGCCTGCTCTAGGCTAACAAGTTTCCTAACAAGTAGCCCACAAAAAACTTGACCGACATTTTTTTACGGGCACATTCCATAGCCTCGTTTCTGCGCGACCACCTAAAGCATTCATAAAGAATCGTATCGATTGAACGTTCAGCGTGCACTGCAATTTGTCCTTCACTAAGCCACGGCTGAAAACGCGGATCTGAGATTGTTGTAAGTACCACGGATGCTGTTCCTTGGGTCTCCCAGCACCAATGAAAGGATCACCCAGATCTTCGCTTGGCGGAGTAAATCTCCGGGAGCGTGGACGGCCAGAAAGGGTAACCCATGCTTGATGCAAAAGCACATTAGCGTGTGCTCGAGTGGCCCAGACAGCGCGTCTGTCGTCATAACAATGAAGTACACCGCGCCTTCGGCGTCGATAATCCTGCCTACAGAGCCGGAAACACGATGCCGCATCGCTGTAGCCAACATATTCATAATATTTGTAGGCCGGACGTCTTCCAAATTTGCGCCCAGGCGGTGAAGGGCCCACGGGCCGAATATACCCCGTGGTGCGAGCCAGGCGTACAGCGTGACCACGTGATTGAGTCGCTCCGTCTCGTCCTGGGTGGCTTCCAGGGCGCCGCGGATCGTGTCGACGGCCGCCAACAGACTCAGACCGTTCACCCGTGGGAGCCACGGAAACTGGGCGTTGTCCAAGGCGTGCAGTTCTTCAAATGGGAGGTTGTAGAAGGCGCGGCACAGCGTTTCTATATCCTTGGCTGTCATCAGCGAAGCTTGTCGGTAGCTGGAAGGTCTGGCTTGGCGTAGAAATGTCCCGCGCACTTTCTTAATGCCGCTTCAACGTGTGAAATCTGCGCACTTCTCACTTTGGCAGCAGCAGTGAAAAGCAGTTTTCCTACAAGTTATCACGCGTTCTGCCTTCCAAGTGCCGAGAGACGGCACTAACGGCCGCTAGTTTTGCAGGACAGCGGCGAAACTGGTCGGGGTATGTCCAGGCTGGTCGCCGCTTTTATGCTGCACGCAAGGATGCATCTTTTGAGCACGATTACTGAGCACAATTGAAGGAGTCTTACGCTTAGCGCACAGTTTTGATGCTTAGTCTTGTAGATATAAAAAAAATTGCGCAGGAAGTGACAAGAATATAAGAAACACTGAAGCGTGGACACTTCTTTGAAGCAGCAGCTGTGTAGCTACGGCAAAAAATCGCTATCATACTGACACGTATACATGTTTATCTTTCACCGGTGGCCGATTTCCACCGGCCAACAAATGTTAAACGTTATCGGTCGGCGCAGGGCGCGCCTGTATTGGAAGTTTCTAAAACGTTATCGATGCTTCTTTCCACCAGATGTCACGTAGTAGTGACGCTGAAGAAAACAGTCGTAAAACTGTGTTTGACGAAACTGTATATTTATTGGGCGAACCTGGGCCCACAAAAGCAACCTACTCTCGAAGCACAACGATAGCGGCGAACACAGTCGGCGATCGTCGAAAATCTGATCAGCGGCGAAACGCGTCGGCTTTTACACATGAGTCATCGAATGTTCCAGACTATGTTCCCTGGTGCCCGCGTGTCTTCCAGAAAGTTCTAGACAATTCGCTTCGGTCACACAATCAGATAACATAAGCGTCGCTGAAAACAGGCAACGGAAAGAAGCATCGATAGCGTTCTAGAAACTTTCGATACAGGCGCGCCCTGCGCCGAGCGATAACGTTTAACATTTGTTAGCCGGTGGAAATTGGCCACCGGTGAAAGATAAACATGTATACGTGTCAATACCCCGTATGTATACGTGTCAAACATGTATACGTGTCAACCATTGCCCAATATAGGCAGTGGTTTTGCTAGATGTCCGTCCTTACGGCGAAATAGGTTTAAAACCGATAAGAAATCAGCATGCTCTGAAGCGCCAGTAAAGGCCCCAAGTCATAAATGATACACGAAATATTTTATTTATTTTATATAACTTGCCTCCAGATCGATTGCATGATCGCGCAGTGAAGAGCAGCTGGAGAACTCTGCTCGGCACTCAGATGCAATAAGCCACACATCTCTGCAAAAAGAACCACGAAGGAAGCTCGAAGAACAGGAAATGCCAGATACGATCCTTGTCTCATTGGGCTCAGAGGATTATAAAAAAGTGGGGACAATTACTAGAATCTGAAATATTCTAACGCCGTAAAACCATAAAAAGTTCCTAGTAAAATGATGCCACGTGGTAGCGTCGTGCTAATGACACCCGGGGTGCAAAGTCCCCAGATATTGCGCACATCGGGGTGACTGCTCCAATGACGGCGCAACGCTCCGGTATACGTAGGCTACCTTAGAGGAATCTACGTAAGGACAAGAGCATCTCTTTCCGCGCTTAAGATATAGACGCGCACGCCGAATGCCTTCGTTATCTCAACGCAGGAATTTCTCGAAACCTTTCAAAGAATTAACAAATAGGTGTTGGGTTCAGAATGCGCCAGGATAAGCGTCACTATAGTCGGATACAACTTTAGAAGACAGCGGCATTTGCGCCTCAAAGGCGGATGGACACGAGCCGGCACCAATAGGCGCACACTTCAGGTGACGTCATGAGCCGGACGGCCGGTGTCCCCGCCACGACCTACTGAACTACAGACCTGCAGAGATCTCCCTGCTCCAGCACGCCTGGTCTAGTTCACCCCTTTTGCCGCTAGGGATAGAACGTGCGAGCAGAGTGGCGCTAGTTATAACCTGTTCGCCGTCGTCTGCTTTGGCGATCTGTTCCAGCGCTCGTGCCGCTATTTCGGCAGCCACAGATCGTTTACATTGTTTGTAAATGCATAAATTTACGAAAATAAAAAAGAAAACAAAATTTGCAAATGATTGCTTCTCATTTCAATCACGAGATACAGTAGGAAGAGCGGTGCAAGAAAGAAAAACGAGTACAGCCGGCAGACGATAACATTTCTTCCCGTTGCCTTCGCAGAAGGGGGAAAAATCTGATTACCAGAAGATTATTAGGATAAAATATAGTACAATGGAGTAATAATGAAATACAATAATAAAGAACTTGATATATTGATATGAACAAGGAAATTTAAAAGAATCACGCAGACGATATGTATACGCAGACCACACACAAACTGCGTGAATCTGCAGACGCTGCAGAATGCATGTAACTTCAGCCTTGGCTACATGCAGCTTGCTTGAGTTAATTACAGGTGGGATAACGTAAACGATCACATGCCATCATGTAAAGCAGAACAAAGCAAGGACTCTACCATCAGTTTTCACAGTTTCATAAAAGCTTTGCGATGCATATTTGACGGGCCGAACAAACACGTAAACAATCACTCGATCAGTTAGTTTTTTTTTTTTCTTGTGTGGAGCAGCGCGAAATTTCCGCACAATGGTAAACCGAGAAAGAATTCGTGTACTATTTTACGTGTTATTACATAGCACTACAATGAGTACAGTTAAACAATTTTGACATACTAGCTCTTGTCTTCGTAAGAAATTGTCACATATGCTAGCAGCCCGCTACAGAAGAGCAGGCGCACACATTCGAACGCCGCCCAGCCACCCGCCGAGTAGCAGACGAACAGGTTATAAAAGCGCCACCTATGACCACCGGTTTAACGAAAGTGGGCGCAAGCTGCTCCCATAGAAGCCGGACATCTGTGCAGGTCTGTAGTTCCAGTAGGTCGTGGTCCCCGCCGACGGAGAACATGCCTAATACCCGTGTCACACGGGCACGTTTGGAAGGCCTTCCAGTCGACGGCCTTCGAAACGCCACAACTCTATCGACTCAAAGAAGTTGTCGCGCTGCTACACGGCACATTTGAAAGGCCGTTGAGTGGTTCAGGCGTTTCTCGCAAAATTGTGTGGCGCTGCGGATCTTTATTTTCGTTTTCATGTCACCAAAGGTTAAACAACATTAAAACCACTTAAAAGCACTATAATTTCTTTTATGTTTGTTTATACGGCGAAATGGCGGTGATAGGACGGCAGCCGGCAGCACATGAAGTAGAGGGAGAGTGTACATGGAGGAAGGAATGAACACAAGCACGTCGCTGTTGTCGAGAGTACGTGCAGTTCGCACATATCAAGTAGCAAAAATACTTTATTGAATAATTAATAACACTCACAAAATTTTTAGAGCATTTTCGTTTGATTTGTTCTTTCTAACCATGAGTACGAGCACACTGTGAACGAGAGGGCATGTTCGCGCTGTTTACGCTTCCGTAGCTCAAAGGCCATCGAGATTTCGATAGAGTTGTAGAGTGCTCCGTTGACTCGATAGACTATTGACTCGACGGCCTTCGAAACCGCTCGTGTAGCAGCTCGAACTTGACCTTTGAGTCAACTGACCATCGGTTGGAAGGCCTTCGAAACGCCCGTGTGACACGGGTATTACATGGCCGCCCTCGCTTCGAACTGGGCTGAGTCGCGTCAGCTCTGTGCGTCTCCCTTCGTCAGAGTGAATTCGAATTGTTTGTGGTGGTCGGTCATGCCGGAAATATTATTGTGAGCTTACGATGCACAATTTGTGCCGCGTGCGTTTGTTCTGAGCCGTGAGCCGGCGAAGAAAGATTGCAGCGAACATCGGTGGCGCTGCGCTGCGCTTCGTGTGGAAACAAGATCCCGCGGCGGCATACCGCTGCAAACAAACATCGTACGTGTTTGTTCCGTGGTGTTTTGTTTTGCTCCTAAGTGAAGTTACGACGAGGAGAGTTCGCCAAAGTCTGGTACCTACTGTGAGCGGCGGGTGTGTTTGTGTACTGTGCCCCTGCGTTTCTCGTCGGACGTGGTGAAGTGATGGAGCAAAACCATTATCAGGATAAATGAGAAAAGCGTGCGCGGATGAAACCAACCTGCGAGTTTCTCAACAGAAAAGATTTGTGAAAGCAACCTCCAACGCAAAGATTCGTTGCTGCCAGCTCAGCGTGCAAACGACCGATCGTTGGCAGCAGTGTGATAAGATAGCCGAGCGTCTAACGGCGTCGTTCGAGTGTTGTGTAGCACTGTCGATTGATTGCTTTCCACCAATGCTAACAATCAGGGACTAACACGCGCTGCTTGAGCGAATGTCATTGGGTTGTTAACGGTCAGGCGTTTGGAAGCAGTGTTTGTTTCCTTAATGTCAGCCTGAATGCTAATTTAAAATTATGACTGATACACTGGTGCCGTTGCAAGGGAGCTTGGCATGAATTCGCGTCGCTGTGTGGCTTAGAACTCTTCGCTCACTACACGCGCCAGCTGTAGAAAGCCTGCTGTGACACAATCGCGCATAAGCTGTGCTGTCAGCGCTCGACTTGCTTTCCCACAACACAGCTTTGCGCTTTGTCGTGATATGTCGCTACTAAAAAATTCCTATGACAGTGAAGGCAACAGAGCCAATGTGTACATTAAAAAAAAGTACGACAAAGTAGGCACAGCTGCTTGTGAACTGACTCCTAATAGTTCTACTCGCGTCTGCGTTAAATGTGTGTGCGTGTTTTCTTGTGTGTTTGTGTATATTTGTTATTTTGCCCTTTTTTGTATTTTATATCTTAGTTTTCGCGCTCGCGTTTGTGTTCATGTGTGTGAATATGTGAGTGCTTCCGTGCGTGTATGTATTTGTTCATATTTCTATTCTTTTATTTTTGCATTTGTTCTTGTAAGCATGTTGCAGCCACGACTTTCGACAATTCCATTAACTCGTCTCATTCAAAGCACCAAGTCCTGTGAATAGCAGGGCTAGCCTCTTCGATGTCATTAAAGCCATTCTCTCTTGTCTACCTTGCCTCCTCAGTCTGCCACCTTGCTTTGTTTTCTCCTACTATTCTGACCTTGCTTCTTGTGCTGTTACTGCAACGTGATTAATCAACTTGCACCAAAGAAAGTTCTATCAGCTGTGACAACAGAAACATTGACAGATACAAAATGTTAAATGCATCACGTGGCTTGCACAGTTAGTTCGTCTCTTTCCCCTGTTAATATGTTTATGCATCAGTGCATACGGTAGCTTACCAGAAGTCCACATGAAAAGGTGCCATATTGTGAAACAGCACCTTGCTATGTTGTTGCATTTAGTCTTAATAAACAGATGGTTTTGCTGCCCGTCACATGTAGTGGTAAACATATATAACATTGTGCAGTGGGGTATCATTTCCTGTCATGACGCTTTCATCATTACAAATGCAGTTTTCTAGTGAATGGAGTCCAGCAAAGCAGTGCTGTGAGAGCTTTTGCAACTTTCACCATTTATTACTTCCCCA
The DNA here is from genome assembly GCF_013339745.2 of Dermacentor silvarum. Classification (NCBI taxonomy): domain Eukaryota; kingdom Metazoa; phylum Arthropoda; class Arachnida; order Ixodida; family Ixodidae; genus Dermacentor; species Dermacentor silvarum. The sequence goes on from NC_051162.1 coordinate 65,473,889, forward strand.
ATATCACTGTCTGAATCTGTCCGTCACTTTGCCTACGGCTTGTAATGAACAAAGTGACTCACTAAAACACGTTCAACTTTACTGAGTATTTTTCCGGTACGTAAATATGACAAAAAAAAATGCTAGCAAAGTTAATCACGTTAATAATTGTGCTTGCATTCGCATTACTTGCTTGAGTCAGATTAATAAATTGAAAATTGGCTATGACAACACTTCAATTTTCAGTGCAGACAGCTAACGTAACCATAAAGCGCGCTCTGACTTTTGCTATTTCACTATGGGGCACGTCAAACTCGACAGTGTCTGCCTGAATGAGCATTTTTGGGTCTCTCTTAGCTAAGGATGTTTTATATTTGTTCTCTTAATCGCATTACTTGTGTGAGCCAGATAACAAAATAAACAATGCAACCACATGAATGTGCTTTGGCATTCAAGCTGCTGACAGGGGCTGTCAGTTTGGTGTTGTCTGCTGCTATTTCACCACCACTCGCTATGAGATGACTGCGATTTCCAGTGCAGACTGCTAACGTAACCATAAAGCGTGCTCTGACTGCTGCTATTTCACTATGGGGCACGTCAAACTCGACGGTGGCTGCCTGAATGAGCATTTTGGGCCTCTCTAAGCTAATGATGTTTTATATTTGTTCTCTTAATCGCATTACTTGTGTCAGCCAGATAACAAAATAAACAATGCAACCACATGAATGTGCTTTGGCATTCAAGCTGCTGACAGTGCCTGTCAGTTTGGTGTTGTCTGCTGCTATTTCACCACCACTCGCTATGAGATGACTGCGATTTCCAGTGCAGACTGCTAACGTAACCATAAAGCGTGCTCTGACTGCTGCTATTTCACTATGGGGCACGTCAAACTCGACGGTGGCTGCCTGAATGAGCATTTTGGGCCTCTCTAAGCTAATGATGTTTTATATTTGTTCACTTAATCGCATTACTTGTGTGAGCCAGACAACAAAATAAACAATGCAACCACATGAATGTGCTTTGGCATTCAAGCTGCTGACAGTGGCTGTCAGTTTGGTGTTGTCTGCTGCTATTTCACCACCACGCGCTATGAGATGACTGCGATTTCCAGCGCAGACTGCTAACGTAACCATAAAGCGTGCTCTGACTGCTGCTATTTCACTATGGGGCGCGTCAAACTCGACGGTGGCTGCCTGAATGAGCATTTTGGGCCTCTCTAAGCTAATGATGTTTTATATTTGTTCTCTTAATCGCATTACTTGTGTCAGCCAGATAACAAAATAAACAATGCAACCACATGAATGGGCTTTGGCATTCAAGCTGCTGACAGTGGCTGTCAGTTTGGTGTTGTCTGCTGCTATTTCACCACCACTCGCTATGAGATAACTGCGATTTCCAGTGCAGACTGCTAACGTAACCATAAAGCGTGCGCTGGCTGCTGCTATTTCACTATGGGGCACGTCAAACTCGACGGTGGCTGCCTGAATGAGCATTTTGGGCCTCTCTAAGCTAATGATGTTTTATATTTGTTCTCTTAATCGCATTACTTGTGTGAGCCAGATAACAAAATAAACAATGCAACCACATGAATGTGCTTTGGCATTCATGCTGCTGACAGTGGCTGTCAGTTTGGTGTTGTCTGCTGCCATTTCACCACCACTCGCTATGAGATGACTGCGATTTCCAGTGCAGACTGCTAACGTAACCATAAAGCGTGCTCTGACTTCTGCTATTTCACTATGGGGCACGTCAAACTCGACGGTGGCTGCCTGAATGAGCATTTTGGGCCTCTCTAAGCTAATGATGTCTTATATTTGTTCTCATAATCGCTTTACTTGTGTGATCCAGATAACAAAATAAACAATGCAACCACATGAATGGCTGCCCGAATGAGCATTTTGAGCCCGCCAACGATAATCAGGATTAACAATAGTGTTTCAATTCAGATATGCCAGCATTTAAATGTGTTTCTATGCCACTTCTTAAATCGAGCACAATGTGTGCAGGACGTTGCTTATCAGAATTGAGCTTCTGTTATAAGGAATATGCCATAAATGGAACTGGTTATTTATTTGAGAGGTCACGGAATGGATGGTTGGCTGTTGCGAACCCACTGGCAAAATTTTGGTAGCCCTAATAAGGGCTGTTTGTTCTTTTGTTAATAAGAAGCGTTTATGCTTCGTCGAGTGGCTCAATGCCAGACAGCTCGCAGTCGGAGTCGCTGTCTTCAGGGTCATCTTCACCCGAGCTGGATGATGATGGGTTGAATGTGCTCACTCCCAGACGTGTCAAGTCGGAACTTTGCCTCCAAGCCCATCACATGCTGAATGCTCTTCGTCCAGTCTTCCGCCGTTACCTGCTTGATTTTCTCCCTCAAGATGACGTCGACCGTGGACAGCTTGAAGTCTCTGTTGTCCGCAGCGATGCCATTTTTGACCTTGGCCCACACAAGCTCAATGGGATTAAATTCGCAGTGGTACGGCGGGAGCCTGAGTACAATGCAACCGGCCTTTACAGCTGTGTTGTCTACGATGTAGCTCAGAAAGCGTGACTTTACAGATGCCACCAGCTCAAGCAGCTGCTTCTTTATCATCCTTTCACCGTAGGTGATGTTCTTGCTTGTGAGCCACTCCTGTATCTTTTCCTTCTTCCAGGCTGTCGTCGGGAATTTCTCTTCTCGCCGGCTATGGTAAGGTGCATTGTCTAAAACAATGACGCTACCCGCTGGCAACTTCTGCAGAACGTCATTGAACCAGCCCTCAAAGCGATTGCCGTCCATTTCCTCGTGGCAGTCGCCTGTCTTTTGGCCTCGGAATATATCCAAGCCGCCGTCAACCAAACCATCCTCGCTGCCGATGTGCGTCACGATCAGGCGCTGACGTTTCCCAGAAGGTTGTTTTAGACCCGTCGTCAGCCCATTTGTTAGAGCGAACAGGTGTCCGCGCTTCTGCACCACGGTGTCTGTCCACACGACCGAGTGTGTCCCGCCGTCACCCATGTCTCGTCCAGGTAGAAGATCTTTCGGCCTTCCGCCCGGTAGCGCTCCACGTCACGGAGGTAGCGATTCCGCCAATCGGTGATGTCATCCCGGTCGATAAGCAGCGAGTTGCGGCTTCTCTTTTCGTGCTTGAAGCCGATCTCGTCAAGCAGGCGACGCACAGTACATCGCCTTAGTGATGGTAGTTCCATACGCTCCGAGAACTCGGTAGTTACCTTCTCGACCGTCGGTATCTCGTTGCGGCGAAAGAAATCGTGCACACATGATCTCAGCGCGCACAACGTGAAGCTGTCAAACTTCGCGCTGCGTCTCCTCTTCTCCGCATTGCGTGGGCGCTTTCGCGAGGGCGTCGTCAGTTTGCCACCCGAAAAATGCGAAGCTTTAACTTCCTGCCTCACCCTGAACACAGTCCTTTCGCTTACACCAAGCATGTCGGCGACAAACTTGCTCGTGTCCTCCACGCTGCGTTCAGGCTGCCTGTTACGCCAAAACGTGTAGCAGTGGAAGATCATGTTGCGTGAATCGCTGTTCAGGATGTGGCCGCTCTTCTTCTTGCCGAGGCTCTTTGGTGGTGTGGTCATCGAGGCGACACAAGGCTCGTTCGGCAACAAAGGATCGCGTTCCAATGTCACCTCGCTGGGCTCCATGGCGGAAAACTGGCACGGAATGCCGCGCGCGATCGTTCGCGAACTCACGACATTGCAGGTTCGCAACCGCGAAAAAAAAAGAAAAAGAAATATTAATTAAAAATAAGCCCAACACATTAAAAAAATAAGGTTGCGCAAACACACAAAAAGTATATATGAATCTTATGCTATTAAGCCAGCGACTGCTACGCCCGGTGCCGTCGAACTTGCTCTGTAGCAGACGACGCACAGCGTTGTAGAAGGCACGGAGTTATTTTTCTCTCGCGATCCGGCATGTGCGGTAGCATTTCCATCATGATAGTTTTACCAAACCACTCGTCAATATACACAAATCTTATTTATACCGACAAATACGTGTTTTAGAAGCAGTCACAATTTTTTGAGTGGGACTATTTCTTTAGTCGCGGAGGGATTGGCTGCTGCGCTTCGGTCAACTGGGCGGGGCCTCCTCCTGTCTTCTAAAGTTGTACCCGACTATAGTAAGAAATATTCGAGGTGATATCGCTTAGGCAAGTGGAATTCAATGCTTCAGAATGACGCACTAACGTTACTCTTTCCTCTACCAATGCGTGCGTGCATGGCAGCAGAATTTGATGCCACGTCCGGGCTCTAGAATACTGCTCTCCTAATAAGCTTTACCTTAATGTAAACGCTGTCCATTTACTGTTTACATTGTTGGTATTTCGGTGCACTCTAATTATGAAGGTTCTCGTTTTATTGCGATAGCAGCTCCACGCGCACTTCTACCGTCACCGTGAGGTCCCGTATAAAGTCCACGGGCGTTAAAATCGGCACCGCGCGCCGTATGCGGTATGTGCGAGTGAAGGCGTGCGAGGGTGAGCCGGCGATCGCGGCTCAATCGTGCACACGCAAAGGAGGCAAACAGCAAGGAAGCATACCGTCTTCTAGCCGCGCGCAACGCTCCGAAGGGAGGGCAGGGAGAGGGGGGGGGGGGCGCCTTTTACTCCGGACGGCCACAGCGACCGCGCGCGCCCGCTGTGCCGCAAGGCTCCGGGGGAGGGTAGGAAGGTGTGTGGGGGGTGGGGGGGGGGGGGAGCGCGTTCGAGGCCACGCGCACCCGCCCAGGCGGCTGTATGTGGAAAACGATCTGCGGCGAGGCAAAGTCCGCTCTGCGCTGTGTTTTCGCGGCTTAGTGCGCGTTGAAGCGAGGGACGGCATGCAGATCAATTCGCTCCCTGCTGCCGCCGCGCTTACTCACGCCTGCGTTTTGACAGCGAGTTTCCGCGGTCATCGAGTGAGATGCGTTCATGTTTGCTCGTGCGCGCGTGACACCATGCTTGTTATTTAGTTAGTATGCCTGTGCTTACAAGTTTATTCAGCTGATAAAGCTAATATCCTTACTTCCTATTGCTCATCCAATAATGTGCTTTGGCAATCGATGCTTCGCGTTTAGGGTGAAATTGCAACTCGTTTTGCTCCCTCAAATGTTTTACTCATGATTGCTGGCATTATTTCACTGGAAACCTTCAGAACAGACTTTTAAAAAATAAGTATGACTGGAGTGAGAACATGAACGTTGAGGGTCGGGGGATGGCTTAACTTTTTACGGTAAAGACGCAGCAGCTAATTGTTGTGAACTGAAGTCAAAATTGGTGATATTGTTCATTTAAACAGAAGGTCACTAAGATTGTTCGAACATGAACTGACAGTAGGTGGAGGCATGCAGTAGTGTGTGTGAAGCAATATTTTAGTGATTTACAGTGTGTATATGATTGCATAAATACGTCCAAAATGGTGCTGCAATACTGGACCTTTACACTAAAAAAAATGTCGCAGTTTCACCCGAAAGGCGAAGCATCGAATGCGATAACACATTAGTAGACAGCTATATGAGCTTTGGATAGTAGTTTTATCAGCCGCATAAACCTGTAAGCATTCGCTTACTAACTAAATTAACAAGCACGGTGTAACGCGTGCACAGGTAAACATGAACCCATCTCGCTCGATGACCGCGTAAGCTCGCTGTCAAACCACTGGGGCCGTATTCTGAAACAATCCGCTTTGGAGATACTATCGCCCTCGCCATGCCTCCGCCAACGGCGCGCGTTGAATGGATGTTTTAGCGAAACCGGAAAATAATAAATAGCGTCACCTTTCAGTTCCCGTCTACGTCAGTTTGACGTAACGGTGTGGTTGGGTGCTCCCGTGAATAGAAGAACACGTCTGCGTCGTACTGAGGCCGCTACACTCGAAAACAACACACTCGAGCCACTATGCACTCGCCCGGTGCGTTCTCTCGAATAAACGTCAAAAGCGGAGCGCATACGAAGCTACCCGCACTAGTTGGACTTTATTATTGCGATAGCAATTATATGGACACTCAAAAGCAGATTTATGCCGTCGGCGTCGCCGTCGCCGTCGCTGTCGCCGTCGCCGTCGCCGTGAGGTTCCGTATGACGTCATTTGGAGATGAAATCGTCGCCGCGCGCCGAACGCTGTATGTGCGAGTGAAAGGGCGCGAGGGGCGCGTCTTTCACGGGGAGTGAACGCGCGGCGGAGAACAAACGCGCGTTCTGCGCCGTGCTCGCTTAAGGGCTGCAGAAGTAGGCGTCTCTTTTCTCCTTTACAATCACCATATATGTAGAGCAAACGCGCCTTCTTCAGACGCGCGAGAGGCCGTGGGGGAGGGGGAGGGAAGGGAGGCGACGTTTAGCTGCGGCACCAAGTGCCTATTTATATCAGAGGCTCCAGCAACAGTCACCAACGCCGCACGCATTTTGAGCTAACGCGGGCAAAACGCCGATGGCGTCGACAACAGTTCTGCGTGTTGTTGCTACCAAAGCCGCTCACCTTACTTCGTATGACATTGCTGTGTTGCTATCGCATTCATTGCTTCGCCTTAGGCGAACTTATCCATCTCCGATAGCTTTAAAGCTGAGGCCCGTGCGGGCACTCACTTTTTCCACGTCGCAGATCTCTTTCAACATACGGCGCCCGCGCGGCCGCGCCGTCAGCCGTCGCCGCAGGGGTAGAAACCTCCACCCCTTGCCTCGCCCTTGCCTCGCGCGCGACAGAAGAAGCGTGCTTTCGCCCTGCCTTTCTCCCTCGCACACGTGAGATTGAGCCGCGATCGTTGGCTGCCCTCACAAGCTTTCATTCGCACATGCAGCGTACGGCGCGCGGAGGCGATGTTACCGTGTTTGGACTTTATACAGAACCTCACAGCGACGTCCATAACCCCGACCACGGCGACGGCAGAAATGCGCTTGGAGTGTCCATATAATTCCTATCCTAATAAAAATAAGATTGTTCGTAGATTTCAGTGTTTAAAACCCCCGGCCTCCCTAGCGACTCATGCATACTAAGAGCTATTCTTTTTTTTTTATTGCGATAGCAATTATATGGACACTCCAAAGCAGATTTCTGCCGTCGGCGTCGCCGTCGCCGTCGCCGTGAGGTTCCGTATGACGTCAATGGAGATGAAATCGTCGCCGCGCGCCGCCGAACGCTGTATGTGCGAGTGAAAGGGCGCGAGGGACGCGCGCTTTCACGGGGAGTGAACGCACGGCGGAGAACAAACGCGCGTTCTGTGCCGTGCTTCCTTAAGGGCTGCAGTGGTAGGCGTCTCTTTCCTCCTTTACAATCACCATATATGTAGAGCAAACGCGCCTTCTTCTGACGCACGAAAGGCCGTGGGGGGGGGGGAGGGGCAGGGGGGGGAGGCGACGTTTAGCTGCGGCACCAAGTGCCTATTTATATCAGAGGCTCCGGCAACAGTCACCAACGCCGCACGCATTTTGTGCGAACGCGGGCAAAACGCCGACGGCGTCGACAACAGTGCTGTATGTTGCCGGTGCTGCTGCATGTCCAAGTTTGTACAGCGGATAAAACTACTATCCTTACTCCGTATAGCTCTCTACTAAGTTGCTATCGCAATTGATGCTTCGCCTTTCGGGTGAAACTGCGACAACTTTTTTATTGCGATAGCAATTATATGGACACTCAAAAGCATATTTCTGCCGTCGGCGTCGCCGTCGCCGTCGCCGTGAGGTTCCGTATGACGTCAATGGAGATGAAATCGTCGCCGCGCGCCGCCGAACGCTGTATGTGCGAGTGAAAGGGCGCGAGGGACGCGCGCTTTCACGGGGAGTGAACGCACGGCGGAGAACAAACGCGCGTTCTGCGCTGTGCTCCCTTAAGGGCTGCAGAAGTAGGCGTCTCTTTCCTCCTCTACAATCACCATATATGTAGAGTAAACGTACCTTCTTCCGACGCGCGAAAGGCTGTGGGGGAGGGGGGGGGGAGGGCAGGGAAGGGAGGCGACGTTTAGCTGCGGCACCAAGTGCCTATTTATATCAGAGGCTCCGGCAACAGTCACCAACGCCGCACGCATTTTGAGCGAACGCGGGCAAAACGCCGGCGGCGTCGACAACAGTTCTGCGTGTTGCCGGTGCTGCTGCATGTCCAAGTTTATACAGCTGATAAAGCTGCTATCATTACTCCATATAGCTCTCTTCAAATTTGCTATCGCAATTGATGCTTCGCCTTTCAGGTGAAACTGCGACAACTTTTTTACTTCAAGGGCGTTTAACAACTTTTGACATTTTGAAAACAGATTGAAATACAATGTGCACAATGCACAAAGTATACCATGACAATCTACTTTCGTCCGCCGTTGTTGCTTAGTGGTTCTGCCGTTGAGCTACTAAGCACTAGGTCGCGGGTTGAAATGCCCGTGTCCCGTGCATTGGCGGGGCGTTAAGGATTCCCTGGTGATCAAAATGAATCTGGAGTCCCCCATTACGGCGTCCCTCATAATCAGATCGCGGTTTTGGCACGTGAAACCACAGAATTCTATATACAATGCACGTATGCTTACGTGGGATTAGTTGCCGGGGGAAAGCCACATATTAAAAATAAACAACTGTGTTCTCAACTGCAGGTATTTTGGCTCCATTCCTCAAATGACCTGTTGCTGACAGGCTCATGCGGTGACGCCATCGGGTTACCTGGAGTCGATTCGTCCATCTACGAGTGACAACAGTTTACATCCATCTGCATTCAGTCTCACGCGCACGGTTCCTCATCCTGTCGCTCGTAAGCTATGCGCGATCAACGGACATTAGCTCGTGCAGTGTGTGTTGCAGTGCTTTAACTGTGAGCCGTGGCAGCTGCGTCGTAGAGTCGAAAAGCGCGGAGCTGTGGTAACGGAAAGTAGATAGCGTTCTCCAATGAACAAACCGCTTCAGTGTGACGTTTTGGGCCACGTGCTGTACAGGTTCATCCTAAATGAGCACGCAGCAATAGGACGATTACGCTCGTTAGCAAGGCAGCGAAAGCAAGCAAGAAACCCTTCCGTTATCTCTTGGATAAGAGTTGTTTTGAGGCCTTTGAAGAGCTACGTCCAACTGAGACACCGATCAAGGTACAATTAGGAATTATGCCAGTGAAAAGCAAGTATTGTCATGGTGATGAAAAGAACTATGGTGATGAACAGCTTGTGGTGTCTATTCTCTGAAGCACCTAATCTGGCACGAATAGTACGTAGCCGCTTTCAAAACGTACGAGATATATCGGCATTCTTTCATTCAGGTTACGTTATGGGAGCGGGGGCAGTATTTAATTGACAACGACACAAATGACACCGCCGGCCAATCAATGGCTTCACGTTTGCATTGCGCTATTGGGCCACCCGAACGGACGTAAGGAAAAACAAAATATACCGCGTATTTTATTACTTTTACTTCAGTTTTACTTGTCAAGATCACAATATAATTGTGAGGCACGCCGTAGTGGAGGGCTCCTGCAATATTTTTGAATATCTGGAGTTCTGTAACGTTCCCACAGTGCATGGACATTTTTTTTCACTTCACCCTCATCAAAATGTGGCCACCGCGGCTGGGATTTCATCGCTCTTATACGGGATTCGCAGTGCCACGCCAATGACACTATGCTACCACCGAGGGTTATATGTGCAGTTCCGAGCCGTTGCGGACAGAGGTCGGAACGCTGTCTTTAATGGCTGACATACTTGTGTATTTATCCACGACTTTGATTTTGCACATTTCTGATGTAAAAGCCAAGAAAACTTTCGTGTCGTCGGCTTAAGTAAAAAACGCCAGACTAACATTGAATGCAAACAGCATATCTCCTTTGAAATCAGGCATACAGCATACAGCTCAGCACTCGTTTTCAAAAGAAAAAAACCACAAAACAAGCATGAAAACCACATGATGCATGATAAGGCGCGTGCGAACAATCGGAATACCCTCCGACGCGTTCCCGTAAAGATTACGTTTGCAGCTGCTTCGAAAGGGGTTGACGTCATTCAAAACCCTCGTGTGAAGTGCAATCCGTATAATGTATGATAATGACGTCTGCGAATAATGCGAAGCACGTTCCTTCTCCCGCCTGTATTTCTCGGCAAAGATAACGTTGCGTAAGCTACTCCGAGTGAAAAAGTACCCAGTAGCATAGAAATCACGTAGAGTGACGTCACCACAGTCTAGCGACTCATTCAGTTCATTCCAGGCTACCATGGGTAGACCACGAAAAGTAAAGACAACAGAAGAACAACGTGAATTTAATGTCGTTGTGAAGTAATAAAGGGTGTGGCTAAGTACATTTCACTTGTCTCGTGTTTAACTCTTTGTGGAGCCACGTGTGTGAATTCAAGTGACGTCACAATGAGTAATCGTGAGTGTCCTTTACAGCTTCGCTGTCCAACCACCTTCACAGCGTGGATTGGAGCCACGTTTTTTTTTTGTTATTTTGCATGTTTATATTTTGCGTCAGGCAAACTTCAAAGCAGGAAATTCATGGCGACAAGCAGTCCGGCGCGACCGACAATAGCGAGCCGCGACAGTGGGACAGGCTTTTGCGGTAACTATACGCCATGTGCCGTGAGCTGCTACACATTTCTGATTATTCTGGCCGATGAGAGGATGCCGGATTGTCCGGTTCTCAGTGATATGCGGTTGCGTTGTCGTCCTAGGACGCTTGTTGGTCAAGAGCCGTTCCTTGCATCCTTACATAGCCGGTGGCTATCGCGGCTTCTTGTGTCATCGCTCAGAATCACAAGAACGGGGCAGTTGCACAATTCACACGTGAATTATGCCGAGTGGCGAAGTCCTGTCCACCTGGAAGCGCATGATCAAAAGGAACTATGTCGTTTTAGCTCATTACGATTGGAGGAAGCAAGTCTCGAAATAGCGCTGCTTCCGTGCCGATGACGGTCCTGAGGGGGCTGTATATAAGCGTATTTACATTGTACACTTGCATGAGAATGGAAGTGCCATGCGACGCAACCGCGCAACTAGGTCACGGTAACCGTGAACCTCCCTCGGTGGATTTTCTTGAGCATAACTGGAAAGCAGCAGTGCGAGTGCAAAAGTCACCTAAAGCGTGCAACTACAGCTTTTACCGCATTCTGCCAGCATGAAGCAAGCGTTGTAAGACAAATTAGGGATTATGAATTAAAAATTTATTTACTAAAACAAAGCACACATTGCGATACTCATGCGAAAGTGGTATGCTTCTGTAAGGTCCTGCAAGCCACGGAGAACGTGGCCATCACGCACTGTCATCAACTGCAAATAGACAAGAAATATTCCTTTGCGGCTTATACAAAGTATCTGCAGTGCTAAACCCATACCAAGAAAATTAGATGAATTAAACATAAAACCGTCTATTATACACTGTTTTGGATTCTCGTTCCGGATAAGCAAGCACTATAACAGGCAGACACGATAGAATTCAAATTAAAGTGCATATTATGAGAACATGGCCAAACTGTAGGAATTTAAATGGTCGTGCATGTCAGCGACCACTTCACGCAGAGCCGACGAAGCTTATCCCTCAACCGTTCAATGTGGGCGGCGATTTCTCCTTTGAAAAAGCGCTAAGCGGGCAGATCTCAGGTCGTCGAAAGTACCACATTTCAACATCTCTGGGTCCCCGAGTACCACGCGAAGAGCTCCGGAGAGGTTCACTCGTTGAAGAAGGCCTCCCGAGGCGTGGACCGCCAGAAACGGCAACTGATGCCATATGCAAAAGCATACCAGCTTGTGCTCGATCGGCTCGCCCGGCTCTTCCATCGTCATAACGCAGAAGTACATAGCGCTTCCGGTGTCCAAGAACCCGCCCCCTCGTCCGCAACCAGGAGACTCCATCGCTTGCGCCAACTTCACCATCACGGCCGAGGCTTCAAGCTCCTCCAAGTTTCTGTGGAGGCGGTAAAGGGTCCATTTGTCGAATATGCCACGTGGTACGAGCCAGCAGTACAGCGAAGCGACAGCCTGGAGCCTCTGATGGTGGTCCTCGATGCATTTCAGGGCGCCGCGGATTTGCTCGACGGCCTTTAGCAAGGTCAGTCCTCTGACCTGTGGTAGCCACGGAAACAGGGCGTTGTCCAAGGAGTGAATTTCTTCAAAACGAAGGCAGTAGAAGGCGCTGCACAACGTTTCTATATCCTGGTCCGTCATCAGTGAACATTGGGTGGGCGTAGGGGATTGAGACACAGTTTCTTCTTGCCGGCGAGAAGACCTGTTCACTGTACTTGGACACTGTACTTGCCGGCTGTGTCCTATTCACTGTGGAAGCAGCAGTGGAAAATGGTTTTCTGGCAAGATAGCACGTGTTCAGCGTTTAGTTATCACAAAACGGCGATGCTACTAACGGCCACGATTTTCGCGGGACGGTATCACAAATTGTCGGGGAAGTGCCCTGCTTGTAGCCGCGGTTCCGTTCTGTGTAAGGAGGCGTCTTTTTTGAACGATCACCGGTCAGATTTAAAATCGATTACGGATGACATGCTATGACCAGAAATGAGATAAATAACTGCGGAAGAAAGAAAAATATTATTACAAAGAGGCCTAGAATACGCTGCACTACCATCAAAAACCCGCTGTGTGGTAAAATTTCAAATTTCACTGTCTATTATTCAACCTTTCCGCAACTGTTAAAACAGTTTTCAAAGAGATTAGGAATCTGCGAGCTTATAAAACAAGCTAGAAGACATGCGTCATGAATGATTCTTCAAATGTTTTACAAGCTTAAACACACACGTGCCCACACATTCTTGTACTGAAGCTTGGGTGCTGTCTTTTATTTAGCGATTTATCGGAAGGTGACATTTTTTTTTTCGGTGTATAGTCATGCTACGAAAGCACGTCATACTGCAGCGGCAAAGCGTTGTCCCTCGCGCCGGAGGTGTTTTCGTCGTGGGTGTCCTGAATACGACGTGCCAATTTACGCAAAACAAAAATTACACGCGAAAATTGCTGATATGAACACACAAACGAAAACTTATGTGCAGCCCAGGTATTGTGGGAATCGTTGAAAACTGAAGTTTTATGAGCCAGCAGGGTAAAACGTGTCGCACTACAACGCAAAACGGGCGGCAGATTTTAGTGGCCAACGTGTCCCCAAGCCACCACTGTGAACCATGAAGAGCAAGTGCAAATTTTATTGAGCAGTAACCCTATATACCAGCACAACATACCAGGCAAATTTGCTTCCTTCCTGAGTTTCGATATTGAATCTATTCTTCTAAATGTATTCTGCTAACACTGAATGACAGGAAGCAAGAGCCATTTCTTGGTTTACAGCAGGAACAAAAGATAGGGAAGCAGAAATTCGGCACGCGTCTCATGTTTTCTTTTGAAAGCGCGGTCAAAGGACCTAGACGAATGCAACCTCTCCGCCTGCAGCGTTATCATATCCATGCGCCAAGCAAATAAAATCTACACTCATATGCTTGACATATGAGGACAGCTAGCTGTCAGTGCAAGTTCGAAGTGAGGCCATTCGTAACTTCGAGTGAAGCCCATTTCCGATTTTCTACCTGGTGTTTCCTAACGATTGCTTAAAAAGCTCCCGCAAAACATTTTTTTCCCTTGACTATGCATTTTCTCAAAGTGTTTTGCACATTTAGACAGAGAAATAAAAAAAAGCTAGCGTAGTTTTCACTGGAGGCGCAATGCTAAAAAGACAGCGGAGCTGATGGGCACCTAGTCCTCCTGGCTTTTGGGCTAGGCTGAACACTAACAAGTCATCCCCAGAATTTTTCAAAATTTATTTATTATTCATCGATTATCTGTTTATTCGCTATCTATTGGGTATTGTTACGCAATCCGAAGGTCCGAGGGGCCACGAAGGTTCCATGGATGGTGCCGTGCCAGGTGCCGAGAGGAGATATCCAGGGAGATTAGAAAACTAGTTTATATACAAATGTACATATTGTATTTTACAAGAAGGGCTCCATGATATTGGAGCCGTCTACGTGCTGACATCTTTGCATGTAGTAGCGTTTACATCTCCGAGCGTTCTACATGGTCGAGCCTCGTACATGGTCAAGCGTCGTCTATATCGTCATGCGTCTCTCACAACACTCAAGTCCCCTGTTTTATCCCTTCCGTTTCCCTCTTTCACACGACGAGGCAATGCACTTTTTCTTCTTAGCCAATGGCCATCTCCGTAGCGGTTCGCCAAACCCCGCCCGTGAGCGTCGCCCCCGTACACAGAGACATCCGGGAATGCTAGATGCTGGCCCCTTGCAAGAGTCGCCTCTCCGTAGCGGTCGGTTCGCGGAAGCCACCATTTCGAGGGAGGGTGGCTGTTGTCTTGAAAGGGCTCCAGGTTGGCGCATCACCGTCGGCGCCGGGCCTCGTCGTAGTTCGGGTGGCGCGGGTAATTTTACGGAAACACACCAAAGGGCGACGTTGCCGTTTAGCAACGCATGAGGCACCCTGGAGACTAACTGCTCATTTATTAGTCGTGCGGTCGGTTCGCGGAAGCCACCATTTCGAGGGAGGGTGGCTGTTGTCTTGAAAGGGCTCCAGGTTGGCGCATCACCGTCGGCGCCGGGCCTCGTCGTAGTTCGGGTGGCGCGGGTAATTTTACGGAAACACACCAAAGGGCGACGTTGCCGTTTAGCAACGCATGAGGCAGCCTGGAGACTAACTGCTCATTTATTAGTCCCAGGTGACTCTTCCCGGCCGCGAGAACCCACAAGCGTGAAAAGCACTTGATAGCTTCCCCGTATGTCGATGAGGCCTCCTTTGTCACGAAGGGCCGCCAGACACAACAGTATGGCAAGGTATTGGCCACGTATTTGGGCTAGGCTAAGCACTACCAAGTCATCCCCAGCATTTCCTGACATTGTTTATTATTGATCGATTATCGATTAGCTATTTATTTGCTATGGATTGGCCATCGCAAGGTATTGGCTACGTATTTCGGCTTTGTTGAGCACTACTCATTCATACCCCGCATTTTTCTGGAATTTATGGATTATTCATCGACTATCGATTAGCTATTGATTGCCTATTGATGGGCAATCGACAACTGATCAAGCTTAATATTCCCAACCATGCTTAGCTAGAATTAGCTAGGCTCAGCTTCGCTAGTTCACAAGGGTATGTGCCTATGCAATCGGAACCGTTCTGCACTACTAGCAGGATTGGACCACATTTTTTGTGGACGACTAACGGAATAACGGCCAGCTTAAACAGCTCCGCTGTTTATAGACAATTTTTCACATGTAATATGTTCCACCCATAGAGGGTTATAGCTTGTCGAATAACAATACACCACTTGATGAACCTGTAGGAACGCGCCACAGTCATTTCTCATCTCGCCGGAGTTTTATTTATCGCCTGGGGCATATAACATAATTCTAGTCATTTAGCTGGATCATTCAGAGGCGGACATTCCTTGCACCAGAAATCGAAACATATATTCAAATAAATCAAATGTAACTCATGAACATAATTAATTACTTTACGGCACATATTGCAGTTTGCAATTGCACCCTGTGAGCTTGCGAGGCGTATTCACTTGGAATGAATTTCCAGAATGACACAAGTATGGAAATATGTGCCGTCAAACTCGCCGTAAAAATGCACCGTTGTTCCCCGTACTCTTTTAACAAAAGGCTATTGTATGCATTGAAGCCCAGAAGTAAATGGAACGTCCCATACTTTATGTACTTCGTCCCATACTTTATGAAATACCTCAAAACCGGTGTTACCCTAGAGATTCATTTTAAGTGATTACGTCGTGCAACCTCACCAGCCACAATTCGGAAACTGCGATATGTGCTGTAAAATAATCAATTAGAAACTTAGTGATTTTTCGTTAATTAGTTGAAGATGTGTCTTGATTTCTCGTGCTAGTAATGTCCGCCTCTTCGAATATTTCCGCTGAAGGGCAAGAATTCTGATCTGTGCCCCAGAAGCGATTCTTAAAAAAAACCATCACGGGAATATTTAAAATGATCAACACGTCGATTGCAGCGATGTTCGATCTCATTAATTACTTTGTAGCTGCAGGCTGCCCGAAGAACAAACAACAGGCCTAATCTTTCGATGCAGCTTAGGAGCCCCGTCCAGTTCTTGTACAAAACGAATTTGTGCGGTCTTCCTGTAATTATTCTTTGGTCACTAAATGAACTTGTTTGAACCGTTATTTTTATGCTCCCAAGTTGGACCTCAACTGAATGCTTTTTGGTGAAACGAAACAAAGACCGGAACGAAAAGGTTTCGGTTCGACACTCTGCCCACAGTGCGGTGAATGGCACACAAATTTTGGCGACGAACATGTGCCAAAATTAACTTCGTGTCTTGTAATGTTACAAGTTGGTTGCACAGTTGATGGAATTTTCTTGCTCGGTATACCTGCAAATTTCACAGTAGTAGTTAAATACACATCCCTGCAAAGACAATCTGATGAGCGGCTCCATGTAGCGAAATTTTAAGCATGCGGTGTGCAACGCGCATCTATGAAATCATGTATAATTGCACTCCACTGAAATCCTCTCTGATTTCATATATGCATGCCTATATGATTTCAGTGGCCCACCTTTTTAAAAAGGCCGGCCATTCTGCACGAAGATAACGAAGCGCGGATTGATCACAGTCGACTGGAATAGCCACAAGTACCTTTTTTGTTGATGCCATATTCCAACAATTTATTATTTGTAATTGGTGATTTTTTTTATTTACTGCTTCGAGTTTCGTGCTGTCAATGAACAATTTGTAGAAATTGAAAGAAACTTAAAACTGGTATGTTTTCAACTAGGTAACTTTTGCCCGTTAATAGTTATTGCCGTCTGATAAAGAAAGCCCGCGAAACGTGACAAATATCACTTGACTAACCGTCCGCCCACATAAAAAAATTCAGAGTCCTTCCACTATGTGAAGATGGAAGACCAATGAAGCTATTGGTCTTGTTTAGTTACACACACACACACACACACACATATATATATATATATATATATATATAGGAAAGTCAGAAGCACAACTTCGCGGTTATCTTAGGTTTAATATTTTCCCAACAGTTTCGGTCGGTGGACCGACCTTTTTCAAGGGATATATATATTCAAGGGAAATATATATATATATATATATATATATATATATATATATATATATATTTATATATATATATATTTGGTGGTTATGCTAAATGGTTGAAAAGACACAACACATGACTTCGTTGTTTACTTTTGTATTTTTTTAAGTTACAAATTTTCACTTGGTCACCATATTGATCATTGCCTTATGGTCGCTATGGTAAACTGCAATTGGTTGCACATCGATTCTAGACACATTCTTGGCTAAATGTGAGACCAATGCACGATCTGTTGTGTGTTGTTGGCATATCTGCTTCATCGCAACACTTCAAGCCGAAACGTTCCAAGATGAACGATGAGATCCACCTTTTGTCGGGACTGCCATGCCAAGTTAAAGTCGCCCACGATGACGACGGATGTATTGTTGTCGAGAGGCACCCAACCGAACACGTCAGTCAGAAAGACTTGGAACTCTCTATTTGAGGTGGCTGGAGGGATGTGTACCGTAGCAACTATACTGTGTCATCTTTCTAGCCTAACGGCCCACACGTCTGCACAATCCAAGCCGGTGGCATCACTTACGACTGACATATCGTACGGGGTGGCTTTCGCATCCATTCGCGCTGTTGAGCGCGCCGACTCTCCTTGAAGGCGCGCTCTTCCTCTTCGGAGCGAGCAACGCGAGTCTTACACAGGCGTAGTCCAAGGGGCAACTGATGACGTCGCTGGGAAATGGCTATGTCAAGAGAGAATGAGACACAACTATTGGTTGGTAGACTATTGCATTTTATCACTGACGTTCCGACACGTATCGTCATATACTAGCGTTTGGGCAACAAGGTTCGTCACTCCGGCTCATTGTTTTTGTCTATGTGGGTCCCACGTGGGACAACGGTAGTTCATGGGTGCGTTAAAGATCCCCGAGCCCACAGCGGTACGTGCCATTGAGCTTCAACCCTTTCTGCACAATGACCTGGATCGGCCCCCTTTTTTCTAATTGTTGTTCCACGCGTCCCTTTGTCCGCGGACGGGATCCGCCAGATTCTAGCCATATACAGCTTCGCTGTAAAAAGGACGCAAGTCACGGGCGCATGCTCCTGCCAACTCCAATACGCCGGGAAGCTTGCACCGAATTAATCGTGCCAGGGGCTCTGTCGCTCTGGTAGGAAGAGCCTAGCAGACGAAACTTCCGTTTTGAGTGAACTTGGTGCGCATGCGCTACTCTTGCTGATCTCGTCGCTTCCCGCCGTTAGAAGGCGCTGACCGGTTGGCCAGTCGACGCTCGCGTGGTACTGTTAAAGAATCGGTCGACTGTACTTTGCGGCGTCCCTATCGTCTTCATACGCTTTTGACAGCATCTTGATTGGAAAAGTTCGTCTTTTCCTGCGATCATATGCATGCAACTTCCTTGGAAACACAGCGACTCAGATTTCATTATATAGCTGCAACGGTATCCTGTTCTTGCCTTTGTCGTCTTTTCGATATCCGGGGCTCTTGAGGGTGTCTCTTGCCGGCTTGGTCAGCTCGCGTCTCTCGAGATGACTTGTTCTGTGAGCTTCCAACCCAGCTATTTCCAGATGTTGTCGATACCTAGCATCACTAGCTTCTCCGTGGATGCCGTCTAAGGGAAGCCAAACGCTGTCTTGTGTGCCTTTCGAATCAGGGTGTCTATAACCTGTCTCGTTCGCTGTCCAGGAGCCCCAGGTAAGGGGTGTCGTACATCATCCTACTGGTAACTAGGATCTGCACTGTTTATTCACATATTTATTAAGGCCTTATATGAGTTAGCATCCGATGGTACCAAAATCCACGCGATCAAGTGAAGACGCTACGTTCCCGGCGCTGGACCTGCTGCGGCTCACCCTGCGAAATAACACGGTGAAGTGGATGAAGGTGCAATAAAGTACAATAAGGTGGTATCAAATGTAATAAGGAAGATTAAGGTGGAATAAGATTGGTGCAAATTAGAGCAAGGCGAAATAAGGTGAATTAAGGTGGGTTATACAGAATTAGGGTGGATTAAAGTGGAATAAGGTTGGTGCAAATTAGTGCTAGGGTGCTTAAATTCCTCATGCTTTCGCCTTGAAATCACATAATACTTGAGTGACTGTCAACATTTTATTTGTTTATTTGTTTACTTATTTATTCTTTTATTTATTTTACATACGCTCAAGAGCCTAGGTATGGTTGAACGGAGCGGTGTACATGCGTTCAACAGTACCAAGATTCCTTATCAATATAAATAATGCAAGCGAAATTTGCGCTGAACATATTTCCTAGAACAATGAGGTTGGGAAAAAAACAGAGAAGAAAAAAGAAGAAATAAATATTTCAGTTTAGTCGCGAGTGCTGAGAAGAATATTTGCAGTCATGTGGTATTATTAGTCCACAGTCTTTGACTAGCATGATATCAGCAAGAAGGCAGTTCCTATAGTTGGTTTTACGTAGAATGAGCAGAAAAACCTATTAGTGCAAAAAAACGAGGCATCTTGCTTTACGACGGTGATCAACTCGAAAGGACTGATAAGTCGGTATCATCTCGCTTGAGTATCGTGCGCAGTCAACTAATTTCACCATGTGTAGCGTGTTTTGTATGTGTGGCCAGTATGTAGCGGCAACAGTTCGAAAGCGAAAAGTTCAGAGTAATGATTATGAAACTTGTTGATGTTTTAAAATCACAAAACATCGACCATGCGACGGTCGGTCATAATGAGGTGTGCACGTGTCCCTTAAGAGAGCGCGCGACAAGTAAAAGAGTACGCCCCCTGAAGAGAAATCGCTCGCTATCCTTTGAGCTCATAGCTGTTTATGGCTGTTTCACATGACAATCTTTTCAGTCAGCGACACAGCGACTTCCGTCGCTCCGCGACCGCCGCGACTGTCGCAGCTCCTCTCGACTGGGTTGCGCCAAGCAGGTCGCGCGGTCGCGGACTCCTAGCAATCGACGCGATTTCGCGCGGGCCAACAGCAAACGCCGTCGAAGTAGGGGCTTTTTAACAGCGAAGCTGTTTAATTAAGCCACCCGTAATTTGTGGTGCGTAGCCGTGGTAGCCATGGCAACCCGGAAAAGTCGAAAACTCGCCAGCTCCCTGCCTTCCCGACACCTGCCACTTCTCTGCGCGGCGCTTTGAGCCAGGAGGGGAAAAAAAAGGCGAAAGCTTGCACTAGGCCGCGCAAAGCTCAAGGCACAGCGAATCCGCCTGACTGATATCGAGCGGCCAGCCTCCAACGCGTTTGGCGTCGGTAAGCAGCAGCGTTCTTGGCACTGTGCCAACCTTGGTTACCCTGCCTGCGTTTGTGGCATGCCACGAGCGCTGTCGCTCGTAGGCGCCCTCGCGTCCAGCGTTAGTCACGCGAAATGTCGCGAAAGGGAAGGTACGTCCGGAAATGACCGCTCGAAAGTACCTCCATACATACGTAGTTAAGTTAAACCAAGTTAAGACCTAGCAGGGCAACCAAGTTAATACCTAGCAGTAGCAGCCGGTAAGCTTCGCTGTGCCTAAGCTTTGCGCGACCGAGTGCAAACTTGCCTGATTTTTTTTTTTTTTTTTGCCGACGTCTATTTCAGGACGTCTTCTGAGGTGTTTTTGCAGTCACGGACAAAGCAATTGTGAAGATACAGCGCTATCAAAGACGACAAAGCATGTTACTTATTCAATTTTTAAATACTAGATAACAAAAACAAGCGTATGGACAGTTTTCGTGTTGCTTTATTGTAGCAATAGAGGCGTGAATACGTTTACAGCAGGGGGAAAGCTTGGGCGTCGTTCCGATGGAAATCGCGCCATCGTGGACACATGTGAAAGCTCGCGGCGAAAATCGCTCAGCGACGTGTGCGGCAGCAGCGATATCTTCGCTCCAGTCGCTGCCTGCGAAACAGCTGTAGGCGTCCTATAAGTGTAACGTTAGTGTTGCCCGACATAAACGTACAATTAGGAATCACACGAGTGGGGAGGGAGTTCATTTTCAAAACAATGGTGACTAGCCGATTGTAGTGTCTTTGCTTTTTGTGGTGATTACTAGGGCGCTAATGAAATGTGCACATAGGGGCTTGCAAAGCATAGTACATCGGACATTTTTACAATTTTTAATCGACACCCTGAGTCCGATCTTTCTAAAGGGCGTGGTTTTTGATGGCCACACAAAAGACATAGTGCTTTCAGTATGGTTATCTTGTGCAATCCGCCTTTTACATTGCTCTGTGGCACCACCTTAGTTGACGTCATGAAAAAAGATGTAACGGCTTCGAACCGTGCTACGCAGGCCGGTGCGCTACATGAATCGAGCTGAAAGGTTTTAAAGCGATTGTTTTTTTTTTTTTTTGCTCTTACTCCCAATTTGCAGTTTGTATGTTTCAGTCTGGTATTTTATGTGAACATTACATGTACTCCTATATACAGTTACATCCATCTAAAAACATGTCCCGTGGTTGGTTTCCAACCACATGCTCTAGTCACAGACACATGCCTGAAAAGGCGGAATAAATCCCATGTTGAAGCCAGGGATTTGAGACACTTAGCGCGTTAGCCACATCACATAGCAACACTTTACTTGAAAAAAGTGAGCACTCTGCGCGATAGAAGTTAAGGGATGCCTCCGTCAGTAAAAATTGTGGCACATTTGTCATCCTACTGTGGCGCTGTGGCGGGTTTACAAAATGTTGAGCATGTCATATCTTGTCATTGAACACGTCATATTGTTAATTAAAGCTACAACTTAATCTACATGTCTACCATGGTGTCTGATGCACGCGTTCGTCCCTGAAATTTGCAGCGAGTCTCTCATCGTATTCGGTAATGTCGTCTTACTGGCTTATGCGAGCTTCGCGTGTACTAATTCCCGCAGTGCGTGGGATGTGCATAACTTTTCTTTGTGTGTTTATATGCGCCGTTCTGACATCTAATTTTGGTTTTGCGTCCGTCTACACTGCCTAGGCAGATCATCGACTCCAATTCCGCCGCGACCGACAACGCTTCGTCGCAGTAAGGCAACGTGGTTTTGTGACAATTACACTGAAGAGACACCGAAAGAGCAAGTCACCTTGCGATGAGTCGGTGAACGAAAACATTGCACCCGAGCATTATTGCCTGACTGCCTGCGCATGTATACACTATGGTTTACTGAAGTAAAGAAAATGAGAACTCAGGCTGCAGCTCCTACATACATTACAAAAACAAGGTGAATGCATTTCAGACCCAAGAGCAAATCAATGAGTTTACCGCTCCAAATGTGCATATGGGCTACATGAGAAGTCAAATTGAAGAACTCCGGACTAATTTTCACCACCAGGCGTTGACGATCGTCAACTGAAATATGTGTACATTCAGTCCGATATTTACCTCACCCGCGCACGCGCAGATGTTTTAATGACAAGCGCTTTGCAGGGGAAATAGCTTTCGAGGTGGTCGATGTTTTCCAAAAGCTCGCAAAGAGCGCAAAAAGAGCTCCGTCATCTCCTATAGGTCGTTCCTTCTTCCCTAAGCTAGCCGCTATTAGAGGTCCATAAAAAGGCAACAAGCCCACGTCGTCACGCGACAGGCTTATAGGATATATTTGACAGCCACTTTCTACAAGCGAATTAGTTCACGTCTGGAAGCAGAACACCTCATCCATACTTTGGTTTGTCATTGACAGGTGTGCTTGGTCATTACATGTGCGGGTGATGCCACACGCTTGCTGCCTCTTTGTGCTGCGCTAGTAGTGACTTGCAGTGGGGAGAAGAAACATTTTAGCAAGCGATGCAACTCTTTGCACCATCCGTACGCGCATGCGCTTACCAAAGACACTCGTCGATTCCATGCCGACGGAAGGCGCTTACCTACAGAAACATCGGTTATGAATTCTACAACTGTTCCACCGAGAACCATTAATGCTTTTTTCGATGTGTTACGAAGTAATTTGGAGTGCTTTTGTTTTTGTTTGTTCTAATAAGTATATTGGTCATTGTAATAAGTAACATGGTTATTGTAATACCCAGTGACTGAAGCTGGCGACAAAGACATTCATTGAACAACCGCACACACCCGGTGGCACATACCATCGGGCCCACCGACCTGTACTATGTTTAGAGACCAGTGCGCTGGCCCCTCGGGCACATAACCCGGTGAAACGTAGCGAAAGGAAGGGCCCGAATTTGAGACTATACTACTCGAGGGATCGGCCCAAATTTTGCGACTGCACTATCGTAGGGGTCGGTCAACGAATACCGCCTGATAGTGGTCACAAAAAAAAAAACTGCGTTGCACTGTTCAAGAACACTCTATAATGAAAAGCAACACAACGTACACTTATTACGCAGAACCTGGAAATGCCTTCCTGGAGTTGAATGATCGCTAAAGACATCAAGAACACTCCAATCGTCTTCGACAAGGTAATATTCCTCAGCTCGCTAGCGCATGTGATCTGGCGCTGGTGCGATTGGGGAAACCTTGAGCGACTACTGCCTACAGGAATGCTGCCGCCATGGCTAACTGCGTAAGCACCAAGAGGCCGCCATAACCACGGCGCCATCGCGGCAGGTCTTCTTTCATATAAAAGAAGTCTCAGTGGAGAAATGTGCGCCGCTCGCAATTACAGGTATAACCGCGTTCCTCTAGGAAGAACCAAAGCGTTGAACAACGAATCAAGGTTGCGGTATTCTTCAACATCAACATAACATCCGTTGGTTTGAGACCGACTAAGTTTTCGTTGGACCGATAAAACAGCCACGGGCTGAATATGCCGCGTGGTACGATCCAGGAGTACAACGTGGCCACACGCTGAAGCCCTTCTTTAGGCTTTCGGGTGGCTTGCAGTATGCGTCGGATTGTGTCCACAGCCGCTAACAGACTCAGGCCGTTGATACGTGGAGGCCACGGAACTTGGTGTTGTCCAAGGAAGTGCACTTCTTCAAATGTCAGGCAGTAGAAAGTGCAGCACAGCTTTTCTATTTCCTTGGCCGACAGCACTGAAACTTGGTTCTGCTGGTTTAGGCTGCTTGGGCGTCGGAAATTCGGGCTCAGTTTCTTGGCGTCCGTGCGCAGAGCGAGCAGGCTGCGTCCTATTCAGCTTTGAAGCAGCAGCTTTGCGGGAAGTAATTAGAGGCTCGGTGTTTACAGAACAATGACGGCACTATCGCTATTCTGCCAAGACTGCAGCGGAAGTACTCGGGGTAGTGCTGGGCTGAAGAGGTATACTGTGGGAACGAGCATATATAAAAGAGGTTTGGCGTAGGCTACCATGGTAGCGGGCTTGATACTATATCTGATAGGCAGAAAAAAAATGTTGGAATGAAACTTGGATAAGGAAAAAAAAACTAAAATATAATGCGCTGCAGTTGGATGATGGCCTTCAAAGTGACATATGAAAATACAGAATTTGATATCGGAGTGCGTCCTTTTATCTGCCTATTCCTTTCGTGAAATTTCGAATCAGATTAGGAATCACAGTGCTGTTAAACGGAAAGGCGAAGTAGCAAGTGACGGTTGAAGTTTTTCACTTACACTTTATATTCTCGATCTTACGCGGTTTTCACAAGATCGCATATTAGACGGAACCTGCCGTAGTTGCTTAGTGGCTATGGTGTTGGGCTGCTAAGCGCGAGGTCGAGGGGTCATGTCCCGGCCATGGCGGCCGCATTTCGATGGGAGCGAAAGGCGAAAACTGCCCGTGTACTTAGATTTAGGTGCACCTTAAAGAACCGCTGGTGGTCCGAATGATTCCGGAGTCCCCCACTATGGTATGCCTCATAATCAGATCGTGGTTTTCACACGTAAAACCCCATAATGTTTCTTTTTTTATAGTAGGCGAATGTAGAAGCAGTGTTATGGCACCCAAGGGAATTTGCAAGGTCCGTAAAAACAGAGCATTTGCGGCAAAAAGCTTCCAATGCCTACTAAAAACAAAACAAAAATCAACTAAGCTGCATGAAAGCCAGTCGCCCTGTATTTTCATCTCAATGTATCAGGCAGAATATTATCTTCAAAATATGCGGAAATGAATCATTTTAACGCTACGAAAGCATTAATTACATTATTCCACAAAACATTTTCCTACACGCTTACTTGGTGTCGATGGCGCCAACTATTTCATCATTTGGATTCCTAGTGAATTTGCCCGTTTCGAAAGCAGTCATCGTGGAACACTCATCGTCTCGACCCTCTACGAAACTTGGGAAGAGAGCCCGCACACTTTCCCCAGGCTAGTTCCCACGCCTTCGCTCCATCATGTGCGACCTACCGGTGTACCAGCGACCTACCACGAAAACAGCGCAAACAGAGAAAGAAGGCTGTTCGCTTTAAATCCGGCAGAACCCATCTGACAGTGAACGTTGACCCATGAGACTTAGATGGCTCATGGGTCGACAATTTGGCCATCCAAAAAATTGATGGTGCTGTCATTTATTGTCGAACGAAGGACCTTTGTTATTAAGGCACATTTACTTAAGATAAGTTTATCAAGGCGCTCGGTCCCACTACCTTTGTTGGCAGTCATACCATCGACCTTTGCTGGGATCGGAACCGCATTTGGTGGGAGAAAGCAATAGGAAGTAGCAATGCATTAGAACGATTCATGGAACCACCATGCCACATGGTGCCACCAACAAAAGTCGTGGGTGCGAGTGCCTCAAATAACTCTACCTTAATTAAGATAGAGTTAATTAAGGCACTCAAACCCATGACCTTTGGAAGCACAAAACAAGTAATAGGACGAAACAATGCATTGGAGTGAGAATGTCAAATAATTTAATGAATGTCTCGTTAACGCGCGGGCTTTCGCCTTCCTTCTCTTAGGCGTATGCTAAAGCGGCCGTGAAGTTTTGCAGCTCGTCAAAAAACAGATCTGATGTTAAAACCGAGTGTGCTTCAGTTGTTTTGCTGCATAGCAAAGTGAGTTCGATGTGCCTTTCCACTTAAGAGTGGCGCAGTCATGGCAACTCACTGTGGTTTTTGTGTAATTTCAGTTTCTAAAATAGCCATCTTTTTTGCGCGTGCTTGAACAAATACATTGAACAAGCATGAAGACTGAACAGGTTGCTCTTAACCTATTTAGTCTCATTGTTTTGTATTCTTCCTAGTCCTATTTTTCTCGGGCTAGCACAAAAAAGATCCAAATTCACCAGCTAGTACAAGCTGAAGCTTTCCTAAAACAAGCACTTAAGCTGTTAGAAAGCACAAGTCCTGTACTCCACCGTCTTTGTGCCTCCGTGCTTTTGCTAACAATGTTAAATCAAAGACTTCCCATTATTACGGACATTGACAAGTTCTACTACCTTGACCCTGAGTCTCCAGAACATTGTACACGCCACCCACTTACCTGCCCGACCAGCCTAACGTTAACAGCTCTTTTCCTCTGTCTACGTCTGCGAGCCCATCACATTAGAAGTGAAACTACAGTATACCAAGTGCAGATGTGCCGCATCTCTCGCGTTTGGTGATGTTGATGGTTTGTTGCATGTGCAGCGCCTACCCCCTGACTTGTGCAATCTGTCCGCTTGTCTTGGATGCAAAAGTAATAAATTCGCTCATGTAGCTATCTCTCGCAGCGCTACTTTCTCCTCCATAGTCATTCTCATTGTACCTGACACAGAAACAGCTTTTGTTTTCTAATATGTCACTGAACAAATTGTCTCGTCAGCACGTCTTCGTTGTCATCATCTGAACAATGTTGTTCATACATGTCCTGGTCTTGCTTTCGTTGTCGGCGTTGCCATCGATGACGTAGTGTCGTGGTCTGCCAGCGAGGCTGCTGATGAACTCACCTACGACGTAAGCAGCGCTACCATGGTGAAGATAACGTTGTAATTCGAGCTGGCTATGCTTTTCATGCGCAAGGCACTGCTATAACACATAACCATGCTAGATGACCATTCATTACTAGTAGTGTTACTAATGCGACGCATTTTCTGCATCATTCGAGACACTTTCTGAAGGGTAGGTTCTTGTCTCACTTCGTTTTGGGCCTCTTCACTTAAAACAAATGCGACATCAATGGCAGGATCTAAACCTCTGTCTTCCTGTACAGCTGCCTAATGCCTTACTGATAAGGCCACAATCACACGCATATTTCTTTCGTGGGAAAGTCGACTAGCTTTTCGAGACGCCTGGAACTTGCGTCACCGATCAGTTTCTCAAAATATTGCCTCGTGACTGCTCCCGCTATAAAACAGTGTGTTCCACTGGATCACAATCGTGATAGGCCCACATTCCCCAGTCCATTCCTTGCAGCAGCTAATGCTACGTAGAAGCTTTGTGATATTAATATGTGGCGCCTTCATGATTGTCTGAGGTCGCACAAGTGTTAATGTTTTATCACAGGATTACAACTGCCATGGCCATTTTAACACACACCACATGACGCATTCATATAAATGTTACTCGATTGGTAAATAGTCGCAGATCACGTAACGATCTTTGTTACTTTCGGCTACTTTCTTGGCCACGGCAGCCGCATTTTGATGGGGGGCGGGGGGGGGGGGATGCAAAAAACAATAGTGTACTTAGATTCAGGTGCACGTTAACGAACCCTAGGTAGTCCAAATTATGATGGAGCCTCCCACTACTGCGTGCCTCTAAATCAGATCGTGGGTTTTGCACGTAACACCCCATAATTAATTTCGCCTACTCCCGTCCAATGCCTATGGAATCCAACAATCGGCATGTCATAAACTTTCCCTTACGACACCAGTAGAAATTGTGCCGTCGCTGTCATACAATAGTTTTCACCGTCGTTCTCTTGATGCTGTCGTTCCACACATTCTGGACACGACTGGTCGTTTTACGTTGGCCTGCCCGCTGCTGCTTTGCGCAAACCAAACAATGCTGGATTGCCAGCTACCTGGCAAATGCTTCACGTAGAGTGCAGTATCAGGCTGCGTATTACCTGCAGATTTTTTTAATGCGCGGATGTCTTTCTTTGGCTCTTTCGCTTGTTTCAATCGGTAATTGGTGGTCACACACACTGCAGATAAAGGGGCGCGCACTCTTGCACGACCAAGTTTCCATGTGAACAGTAAATATGTGCGTGTAAAAAAAACCTTTGATGAGAACGTGTCTTACCCATTTATAGTTTCAGATGAGGCAATTGCAACGACAAGATGACTATTTTGTCAATATTCAATATACATCCAGGGCTACTGAGGTGGTCGTAAGTTAGGCAAGGGTCTACAATGCGAAGGCACAACTTAACATTGCTGGAAGGTGCGTTATCCAAAATTGTGACTAGAATCATATCAGTCCATTAAATGTTCGCATTCTATTTGCTGTTTTACAAGCAAAAGTAAATGTCACAGAAGGACGAAGCAAGGTAAATATGCCTGGTAGCGAAGCTTCTATAGAAGCCCATACGTTCAAAACATGGCGGTTCATCTGCCGTTCATGGGGTTTAGCGCCATCTGTGTGAGGCGAGAACACTTCCGGCCGAAGAAAAAGTAATTTCACAACATTTCCATTAAAAACAGAAGTGACGTCATTTTTCTCTTAAAGGCGCGAAATTTGTTTTCGAAGGCCTGCCATTAGAGCTGTATATCGTATTCAAATGCCCCGCCATTCGACTTGATGGGCGTTTCGAGCTTTCAGCGCGGAAAGCGATGCAGGACAAAGTTGAGACGTGCGGGCGTCGAAATCGCGTCACTGCACGGAACATACTTTCTTTGAAGGCCGACGAACGCTTTGGGGGTAGAGTGCTCGTCCTTTCGTCGGACGCCAAGCCCGTCGGCCAGCGCTGTCCCACGAAAACAACTAATGTAAACAACTATCTGGCGGTCGCAACTCACTACTTTTGACTGAACAGGTTAAGAAACAATGAAACTACCCGCGTCACCAAATTCAGACAAACGTCGACAAGCAAAGCAACACATCATGTGAGGGGGGCGTCAACTTGACGCGCGCGCCTTTCTGTCCACTTCAATTGCATTGCAAGTGATAGCGGCGTCAACGCCCGCCGCTATCTGTGGGCGCTCTTACGTTGGGCGCTAAAAAGATATTTGTTGATAATGATGAAGTAAAATGGAGTTCTTTTTTAGTCATGCGTATATACAATTGAATAGGAATATTATTTTTGTTGAATGAATCAAACTGTGCCTCGCTTTAATTAAGAACGCTTGTTTCTTTCCCAGTGTTTGTTCCCTCCAAACATAGTCGCGCTGTAATCGCTGCTCCCATAACCACCCTTGCTGATTTCGGTGACAATTCGTTCTGAACCAGTTTTCGCCCGAAGCTTCGCGACCATTTGTATCGACCTTGGACGAAGTCCTACGCATATCAAGTGTTTCGTAGTAGCCCGAATAACGACTGTGCTGCCATGTGCCTTCACTGCAGCGCAAGTCACTTGTCAAGGGTTTGCGTGCAATAGCGACGTTAAGTCTAGTGGACACGTGCAAAACTTACACCCTAAAACACCCGGCTAAGACGAAGGCAAGAGTCTTATTTATGGCTTCTGGTGGTCCCTTCGTAAATGAATGCAATCCAAACATGTTTCGTCACCGACTGAGCTACAGCTATCCAGTGAGCGTAAACTCTGTGGTAGCACCTTGATAAATAATGCATTTTTACATCTGTCCTGTAAAAACTCTTGATGCATCAAATTTTCATGCGTTTTCATTGATCAGAGTGTTCAAACTGCTATCGCCAGAAGCGCAGCTGAGCATAAATTTTTTGATATTACGGCAAGGATACCTCTTAATTCATGACACGGCCAATATAGCTCCTTAAAATCAACTAGCGCGACAAACCCACGAGTTACGTATTTGTAGGACTTAACGTCGTGAAAATAAAGATACTTTTTACGCACATAGACTGAACATTTTCGAACGCTTCTGAGCCGAAACTTTCGTTAAAAGGGAAATGAAATGCTATAGGTGTACTCATTTCGTTCCAGTATCCGACATAAATCCAAATGACGCAAGCATGTGCTCTCGGAAACCGCTGCTACGCAATGTGACCAACACGTGAATCATTTCAAAGATCTAGTTGGCGTTGAGACGATAAAAGCATGCGTGCGATTGTGACCTAATGGTTATAAGGCTTCGCGCTTTTGTGCGGGGGCACCGAGGTAATTCAATTCAGTAAGTATAGGCTATTCTGCAAGATATCAGAAGCAACGAAGGTAGGGAGAGCTGGGAAAAAGCTATTCTTAAAAAATCCAAACTTTCAGATGCCAAAACCCCGTCCTGATAATGAGGCACACCGTTAAACATCTCAAGTTGTAATAAATTTTTTTTGGAGAACTCGCAAAAGGTCGCACCACTTCTGATGTTTAATGTGCACCCGCCACACCGGTACACGATTATATTGGCATTCCACCCTCACCTAATAGTGGCAGCTACGGGTGGGAACAAAACAGCGCCCTCGTTCTCAGCAGCTCATCTCCACGGCCACTTATCGGCCATGGCCAGTGATGCGCCCGCTAGTTAATTGTAGCGCACCAAAGCAATTTTCCGTGAAATATTTTTGAAGAACACCAGACAGGAACCATAACAGAAGTGTTTCACGTTATCATCGAATAATAATTTGCTATAGTGCTCTATTGTCAATCGATGTACAAAAGACGAGTGGACAGTACAGAACGCAAGAGTTGAACGAACTGGCGGGCAAACATTTCGCATTACGGCGTTCGTGAAGTGCACAAGTGTTGGGAGTGTTTAGTCTCGACCAAGTCGTCTGTTTTGGTCTTCAGTCACCGCTTTGGGGGTCGTGTCGTAGGGCTTCTGTCCATAATACACTTTGGCCAAAGGCAAATTGACAAGCGTTGCTTCCGTACGGCAATAAGTTGCACTTTATTTAGACATCGTAATACGTGAACCCCAAATCGGCAAATAAGCAGAAGTGCAGCATATCAGATGACGGCGCCGGATAGAGACCACAGCCTTGAAGCAAGTGTAGCAAGACACCGATCACTTAAGAGCAACGACATCAATTTTTTTTTGAAGATGGAACAGAAGATAGACGAGTATGGGGGCACCGAATGGCATATTTGAGCAACGTTTCTGTTGGGGCAGTGTTTTTGATACGCTGCGCATTGACAACCAAGACAACATCGGAAGCGCATAAGGATTTAAGATACTAGGTACTGCAGATTACTGTAACGAGTCTGCGTTCGTTCGAGTACTCTGCTTGGTAAACTTGCTGGAAGAAGTTTGAAATGGCGCTGCTAAACTTTGCCGCACCGTGGCTCGAAGATTACTTGCACATGAAACGTTCCTTGATGTCACTCTGGAAGTAGAGGTTCACTTTGGCACGACTGATCGACGGCCTGGTGAGTTTGTGCACAAGAGAGCACCAGTTCTTGTTCCGTCTTTTCCTGTCCCGTGAACTTGCGCGACGAATCAACCTTGAGTCTTCCATAACAGTATGATGCGGTTTGATTTTACCTTAAAGGGAAAAAAACGTGGAATAAAAGCACTCATTATTGTGACAACAATATCGACGTAAAAAACAGTACTATATATTTTCTAAGGCGATAGCACATCGAGATCACGAGGTTACTTCCATGTACTTATCCATAAGGCGAGGTGGGGCGGGGGGAGCGATCATTGGCAGCGAGCAAACCCTAGATCAGCCACCTTAGGATCGTAGCCGGGAACGCTCGCAACATGTTTGATCTGTTGTTCTGGCCTCTGCACATGGCTCCTACAACTATGGATGTTTGGCCAAGACGTTCTTAGCAAGCGCTCCTGTCGTCCTAATGGGACAGGGCACATATGTAGACGGCAGTGCCATTGTAGGGCCAACAACCTCATCCGGGGCTTTGAAGGCATGCAATACAATAACAACTTTTCTTTCATGCACATTTTAAGGTTAAGGGCATCGTAATAAAGTGGTCAAACACTCCCTGGCTGGTTTCTTGACGTGCTGTTAGTAAATCTGGAAATATTATCATATACTTACCGACATAACCGCCACTCATCCATCCTAAAGACGAAAGGTGCCAGATTTTGCGATTTTCCTGGTGTGAACTCAAGAAGATGCTGCCAGTTTTCATTTCTCAAATAGTTTCAAACTGCGACTTCTCAATTCCAACTTTTCAATTCTAAAACAAACTTTAAAGAAACAAATTCGAGCGTCTTTTTCTACGGGTGGAACCTGCGCTTCATCCGCGTCATTATGTAGGATCATATAATGAAACACAATAATTGAAGTGCGTATTTTACGCAAGGTAATGCGCCTCCCCTTAGCGCACGAGGAGACCAGCGATGTTGTACCGGGTGTTCTATTTGTTCTTTGCTAAATTAATTTCGCTATCCGGCTCACAACATTGTTGAAAATGTATTGCGCCAATGTGAGATTCTAAAGGCGATACGGCGCGATTGTTGTTGCTAGTGCTTTTACTCATATTCGACGTACTAAATTCAATGGGCGCGCTCACACACACATACATGCACAAAAGAAAGGAAATATGTATATGGAACGGGCGCAGGCGTCTTCAATTTACGCGGCGAATGTGAATGCAAACTCTAAGATAGTGGGGTACGTATTGCGCGCCGTGAAATCAAAAACAAGTTATGTGAAAGTCACGTGCAGGCATTTTCCTGCCAAACAATTTGAAAGCTGTCCTTCAATATAACTGACAAAGTGAATTGAAAATGGTTGCCCGCAAATCTTTGCGCCAAAGTGTATTCCGCGCAGCTTACAAGAACTAATTTTGCCCGAAAACGTTAGTAACAGTTATTCTTTGTATGGCGTGCTGTCTACTTGTAGTTGAAACGAAGCATCGAATAACTCCATGGCGAGTCATATAGTTCCTATTATTTGAAAGCCTATTCATCAGACGATTTTCCTTCTTCCTCAATAGACTAATATACGCTCAGCTGGTAATTGGCTAATTGATCAACCAACTACTTTTTGGACAGTTTGAAGGACCAACACGTTCAAAAAATTGTTCCTAGAAGCGCAGGCTCATTTTGTGACACCGTTTTACACACGTAATTTTTGAGGTCGACAAAAATATTTCTTACCAGAATGCATTTTGAGGCCGTCATCGTTTGGCTAGATGTGCCGCCCAAACAGCTCAGGGAATGTCACCGTTGCCAGATGTCTGATTCCACGAATACCCATGTCATCGAGAGCGGCAGCGAAGCCGCTGCTCAACGTCTCGTAACCGCCAACCAGGTGCTCATCGAGGCTGCCTCCTAACACATTGTTTAGAGTGAGCATCAGCTTTCTCATATCAATCACATCGGCTGCACGAACGGCCAAGTAGGGCATTTCCAACCAAGCACACAAACATATAAGACTGTGCACTTCAGGCTCGTCCTCCAGGTCACCGGTCACAGCACATGCGTAGCGGCCATGTGTGCATGCCAAGGGCACGTACGTGTTTATCCTACCTCGATAGCAGAACTCTCGCGCTATCATAGAGTGTAGCTTGAAATCGTCGACAAACTGTTTCAGTCTGCTGTTGAGGCGATAAAGCTGCCACCCTTTTAGTCTGTCGTGCGGTATAAGCCAGCAATAGAGCCATGTGATCAGTCTAAGCCGCTCATGCAATGATCTGACGGCTTTCAAGTTGCCGCGGATTGCCTCAACGGCTAGGTGCCGTGGAACGCCTGTGACCCGCACACTTGGAAGTATACAGGCGACGTCCAGCTTTGCCAGTTCCTCTTCCGGCACCTCATATAAGCAATGGCATAGCTTTTCCAAGTCTTTGTCTGTCATGGCCGGAACTGCGAACGGCTCGTAGAACTAGTAGAAATAGGGTGGTCAGACAGGCGGTAGCTCCGGTAGTTCCAAGGCGTTCAGTCTCAGCTCAGTTGACCCAATGGAAAGAAGCGCGCTGGTTGCAGTGGCAGATGGTGGCGATGATCCGTGGTCAGGAGGCTGGCTTTCGCAGTTGTCTTCGTATTATTGCAAATGTCACACTGAAGTGCTGATGTTCGGCTTAGCAAGAATGACAGCTTTAGCAAAGATATTACAAGCGATATTGTATTAGTGATAAGAATAAAGAAGGAAATCTTAAGATTTGCACTCAAGAAGTGGCCAAATGGTTTGAAATCACGCGTGCTTGGGTTCCTGAAGATTGCGCTTGCGCATTTTGTCCTTTTCGCATGCTGCACAAAGATTGCACATGAAAATACTTATATGTAAGTACACTGGCGTTTTTTGCACTTCATCCCCGTGAAAATGCAGCTTAGCGTGCCCCTTCCTGCGTCATGCTTAGCGAACTTAAAATATTACAGCGGACTTATGCGTGCTTGAAGAATCCCAGTTCAACTTGCTGCGAAGCTGTTTCTTTAGCAGTGTCATTATTAACTTCAACTGGCTGTTACAAAACAGCCCACGCAAACGACACGCTGCAATGATACCTTAAACGTTACCCGCATGACTTGCCCGTTGGTCTACACGCTTAAAACATTCACCAAGTAAAACGCTTTTGAGCACTTTTTCTAATAATTTTTAAGTAAAAGTCGTACTTCACCCATACATTTATGCCTTTACATGCGCATCAAGAATAATATTTCTCTATTTACAGTATATTTACTCTAACTGTGCTTATAGTTCTATTAAGCTAACTAAACTATATGAAGCTAGTACTCTTTTGACGCTCTGAATGTTCGTTTATAGACACCTTGCAGTGCAATTTGCGCGTGACCTAAGTGCCGATCTGCAAGTGAAGCACTGGGACGGTCAGCGTCAAAAGCAGCAAAACGGGAGAAACTCTGTATGGCATTCGCTGCGACACTTTCGATCTCTCATCATGAGGCAAGACTGTCCGAGTTGTAAAAGCGTCGAAGCGCCTATGCTCAGCATATGACAGCACACGTTCGCGATCGATATCAGAAGCGCGAACAATTGCGAACTTGATATCGTTCAAGCGCAGTGCATAACACTCAGATGAGCGACGAAAAGTGAGGCACTGTCCTTTGGAATGGCGTATTATTCTTGTCGCAACTCTATCGGCCGGTGTCGGCGATATTGGGGCGGAAAATGAAAATTAACTGCACACGGTGCCTATGTACTTTTTTTGGAAAGGAATCATTCACTAGCACAGGTATAGCTTTTCGTGCAGAACATCTACAACCTGGCCCTTATATTTTTCTAAATGTGAACAAGCTTCGTCAGTCACGATTGGAGTAAACGTGCGATAAGGGCCTAATATTTAGAGGATCTGGCTCGTTTAGGGCATAGGGGACGCTGCAGGACTTCTACAAACAGGCTATTCAAAAGTCATTCTACGCTAGTACTATAACCGAATATGATATAGCCTTGAGTGGCTATACTTCCAGACAACCCTCGTTGTCTGGAAGTTCGCAAGTTATACAGAAATGAGTAGAAACAGGAAAGATTGAAAGTGTGGGACAAACACGAAGGTTGAAGAGAAGGACAGCAAAAAGCGACTACCGATTTCTCGCGGAATTGTAAATCCGGAGGTGCCGTCTACCTGAAGCTGAGGCTAAAGGGGTGTGTTGCCTCTGGCGATGGGCCTTAAGTATCGAATTACTCAGCAACGGCTCAACCACCACCATCCCCTTTTTCTCGGAACAGGATTACGTCGCACAGGTAATCACAGGAGGGTCCGTTACCCATGTGCTTGTGTTCGTGGTGCCGCAAAACACGAAACGCCGGCTCACGCAGATTTCCCTGCGGGCAACCTCGTAGAAAAAAGTACTTTCCTTTAGTCTATGAACAACAGATTTTTCTCATGCAGCAATGTTATCTCGTAGAGACGGATTCTGTGACATTAAAGCAATCCTAACATTTTTAAATGATGCCGGCCTACTGCAAGGCATCAGCCCTAAAAGGTCATAGCACATCTTCCCACTAGAGACCGCTGCTGCGAAAATGCCACATTGTAAAGCACGCGCCTCCAGGCTCTTGGGTTCAAGGGTGAGACATTATTGCTACTGCTCTAACACTAACAGCAATAATATGGACACTCCAAGCGCATTTCCTGTCGTCACCGTCCTCGTCGTCGTGATGATCCGTGTAAATTAAAACACGATAACAATATCATAGTGCGCTGTACGCTGTATGTGCAAGTGAAAGGTTGCGAGGATCAGGCGACGATCGCGGTTCGATCTCGCACGCGCTATGGTGAAAGGAGGGGCGGAAACGCGCCATCTTCTGTCGCACGCGAGGCAAAGGGGGGGGGTGGGGGGGACGAGAAAGGTGGGAGTTGCGTTCTACTCCGGTGGCTGATCCTGAAGGCGCGGCCGCGCGGCCGCCGTGTTTTGACAGCGATCTGCGACGTGGACAAATTACACGCCCGCGCAGGCCTCATCTTCAAAACGATCTGCGATGTGTACAAGGTGCTACTAGTGCCGATAGCTTCGTACGCGCTGTGCTTTCGACGTTTAGTATTTACGAATAGTGACTTTTCGATTCGAAGACCGAATCTAATGGGACAGTATTCAATTCGTTATTCGAAACTTTCGAATATTCGCACGCCCCTAGCCACCTGTGACAGGGACACAGTCTGCCGCGCGCTATGTTTTAGCAGCTTAGTTTGCGTTGATGCGAGGGACAGCACGAATGTCAATTGGCTCGCTGCTGCAGCCGCGTTTCCCGAGTGCAGCGTTTTGACAGCGAGTTTCCGCGGTCATCGTGCGAGATGTGTTCATATTTACCTGTGTGCGCGTGACACTGCGATTGTTAATTTAGTTGGTACGCGAACGTTTGCCCGTTTATACGGCCGACAAAACTAATATCCGTATATCATATACCTGTATACTACTTTTCTATCGCAATCGATGCTTCACCTTTTGGGCAAAACTACGACTTTTTAGCACATAATTTCTGCGTCGGATTAATTCATGTACAGAGCAGACCTCCTACTCTTAGCAAATACCGGCTTAAAACAACGCATATAGGGC
Source organism: Dermacentor silvarum (assembly GCF_013339745.2). Classification (NCBI taxonomy): domain Eukaryota; kingdom Metazoa; phylum Arthropoda; class Arachnida; order Ixodida; family Ixodidae; genus Dermacentor; species Dermacentor silvarum. The sequence continues at coordinate 65,510,617 of NC_051162.1, forward strand.
GGAAAGTAGATCAAAATTTCGACGCTTATAAATGGCTCACTGTAAGCGGCCTACTGCGTATGCGGCTCTTGCTTATGCGGCCTGCATTTAAACGGCCCATAGTAAGGCCGCTTGGTGAATTTCACGCATAACCCCAAATTTTATGCGGTATTTCAGATCAAATCTGTCCGGCTTACTAAGCGGCCAAAATCTTATGCGGCCCATTGGGTATTTTTTACCGAAAAAAATTATTTTAAGACAGGCGCCATCCACAGTGGTTTTGCGTGCTGTTTCATAGACATTGCATAGAACCACATTATAGGAAATTGATAACACAACACAAGCATGACAACGCACTTCACACAAACATGGGCACACTGGGAATCGAACCTGGGTACACCGCGTGAGGACCAAACACGCTAACCACTACTCCACATCCCTACGCTGCCGCGGAGGACTCGCACAGCTATTTGTAGATACATTTGTGTTTCCGAGGCTGTCGTTGTATGTCGATTGTAGGGTTGGTAATATCGATGACCGATTAATCGAATAATCGATTAAAAGTATCCCGCAATACGATTAATCACCAGTGATGTCCACCGTTCATTTAATCGACTTAATCGATTAGGCCTGTTCGATTAATCGTTTTCAAGAGTTCGTCAGGAGTGGCACGAGAATTCTGAAATCGTACTGGAATGGCGGCCCACGAGCAGTGTCTGTGCGGCTGGGGTGGAGCGACTGTCGACTGTCTTTCTGAGTCCCGAGTGATGCCGAGCCGAGTGCTTCCCCTCTCCCCTCCCCCCCACCCACCACACACGCCACCACGCCGCGCGATGCCGGAGGCTTGAAATGCCCTCACAATTCAAGGTACACTATAGCAACCCAGTCGTTGATCTTAGTACCACTGCCAGTCCACTAAAAATGTTTCACAGCATGCGCGCTGGCTTAGACCATGTATTTCATTGACATAGCGACGGAGTTCTATATTCTCGCGTGCTGGTTGTGTGCCATTCAAAGTAGGTGTCGGTCTCACCCAAACATGCCAGCCAATGGACATTCCTTCGCTCTGTAGAAAAGATGATATGGAATAAAATCCTAAACCACTGACTTCCTTTTCCCCTGTGTACATTGCATTTTCTTGCATATTTCAGTTGGACTTCACCTTTCACTTTTGCCATTTTTCTTAATTCTTCTTTAACTGTACTGTACTGGGATTCACTAGTGCATAGTGTACCTTATTAAAGCGAAGCTGGATATGTCTATAGTCGGATGCAACTTAAGTATGCAGTGAAGCCCCGCCCACGCCCTCATAACCGCCAGCCACTGTTCCTCCGCGAGGCTGAAAATAGTTCGTATTTCAAAGTTTCCCTGTTACCTAAATAAGGCGGTAACCACAAAAACAAAATTATAAACGCGTAATTTTATACGTTTTCACTCAACTATTATAGCGGAAAATACAATACAAGTACAGTCGTATCAAGTATGACGACATTTTGAAAACGTCGCATAACGACGATTTTGTTTGCTTCTGTGATTGGTTGGCGGAGTAACACAACCCCGCGTGGTCCATCTACCTTTTGTGCCAACTGCTGTTTATAAATTTGTATCCTACTATAGGCGGAATCATATGGCTAGGCGAAATCGCCTGTGTACACAAAATTATCACCATCAGCATTGGCTCGAGCGACGTCGTCTTCTTCCGCACCTGGCTCCTTGGCGCCCTTCGAGTTGCGCTCGTGCTCATGCTCGACATGCGCTCGTGCCACTGCTCCCGCGTTCGTCGTCGTCGTCTGCATCCACAGCTGGCTGCGTTGCCGCTAATCATTCCAGCGTAGAATTTCACTTCTCTTCTGTTGTCGTAATGGGGAGGCCGCATTTACGGCGCTACGATCCATTGCTTAAGGGGTATGAGCCAATTATTCTCTTACGTGATGGACAGATTAAATTTTTGAAGCAATTTAATTTAGAAGAATCGCAAGCGGCAGTGGCGGGCGAATGCTGCTAACAACGCCGCCGAGCAAATTCGAGACATCGAACGCAAGCGACAACGGTGAACTGCGGGCATACCGTCAGTGACTTTCTCTCCGTCGCAGCCGAACGTGTGTGTAACCTCATAATTGAGAAATACTTTATTGAACCCTAGGCATTAACCCAGTGATAAACACCGGGGCCGCACGTATAAGCTTCGCTGGTTAACCATCTTCACGGAGTGGCAGGGCCGATGATTTTTTTCATTCTGGACTAAGTGCCATTTTATAACATAGATTGTTCATCTTGTCAAAAGCCAATAGCCTTTAGCAAGGTAAATATTACATTTATCAAACATTTATACACTTGTGTTTCAAACTTGGTTCCACCTATAAAACATTAAAACAGGGCTCTACAAAAGTAGATAACTGCGTTTCAGCCTTTTTGAAAGTGCCCGGCAAAAATTTCGATTAATCGATTAATCGATGAAAAACCGTGCATTGATAGCGATTAATCGATTAAAGGCTAAAATGATGAACGATTAATCGTTAATCGATTAAAATAATTCATCGACCATCCCTAGTCGATCGTTCACCGTCGGCGATGGTGCGTGATATACACATTGTTTTTGTAGCTGTTACCGATGCTTAGGTGGTTGGTGACAGCAGATGTATGTAAATGAGTATCAGTATACGAATAGCTCATAAATCAGGTAATCGAGAAATCTTCTGAGTACAATCAACCTCTCTACATGGCTTTCATAGATTATGAAAAGGCATTTGATTCATTAGAGATTCCAGCAGTCATAGATGCATTGCGTAATCAAGGAGTACAGGAGGCATACATGAATATCTTAGCAAACATCTACAAGGATTCCACAGCTACCTTGGTTCTCCACAAGAAAAGCAGAAAGTTACCTATCAAGAAAGGGGTCAGGCAAGGAGACACAATCTCTCCAATGCTATTCACTGCATGCTTAGAAGAAGTATTCAAGCTCTTAGACTGGGAAGGCTTAGGAGTGAGGATCAACGGCGAATATCTCAGCAACCTTCGATTTGCAGATGACATTGTCCTATTCAGCAACAATGGAGACGAATTACAACAAATGATTGAGGACCTTAATCGAGAAAGTGTAAGAATTGGGTTGAAGATGAATATGCAGAAGACAAAGATAATGTTCAATAGCCTGGCAACAAGAATTCGGGATCGCCAGTCAGCCTCTAGAGTCTGTAAAGGAGTACGTTTATCTAGGTCAATTACTCACAAGGGACCCTGATCACGAGAAAGAAATTTACAGAAGAATATAATTGGGTTGGAGTGCATACGGCAGGCATTACCAAATCCTGACTGGGAGCTTACCACTGTCGTTGAAAAGAAAAGTGTACAATCATTGCATTCTACCGGTGCTAACATATGGGGCAGAAACTTGGAGGTTAACGAAGAAGCTCGAGAACAAGTTAAGGTTCGAACAAAGAGCGATGGAACGAAAAATCTTAGGACTAACGTTAAGAGACAGGAAGAGAGCGGCGTGGATCAGAGAACAAACGGGGATAGCCGATATTCTAGTTCACATTAAGCGGAAGAAATGGAGCTGGGCAGGCTATCTAATGCGTAGGATGGATAACCGGTGGACCATTAGGGTTACAGAATGGATACCAAGAGAAGGGAAGTGCAGTCGAGGTCAGCAGAAAACCAGATGGTATGATGAAGTTAGGAAATTTGCAGGCGCAAGTTGGAATACGCTAGCGCAAGACAGGGGTAATTGGAGATCGCAGGGAGAGGCCTTCGTCCTGCAGTGGACATAAAATATAGGCTGATGATGATGATGATACGAATAGCGCTTTCAACAGCTGTCATGTGGGGCGGAAAGGCTAAATGGGGTATAATTACGGAGCATGGGGGCTGCATGAAAAGAAAAACTGCTTCGCCAGGCAAATCTAGTTCTGCATTATTTTCTCTTTATTCGCTATGATACGGCTGCAGTCACTGTTTACCCGGTAACTCAGCTTTGTCTGAGAAACTTTCAACCTTGCTCAGAAGGTTCAGTTAAAACTTATCTGCGCTGTTGCGCTGCCTCGACGGTGTAACGACAATACGGCTCCGGTATTCTGAGACGTCGAATAAGCGGGTGGGATATTACCGGCAGGTCTATGTTTGTTTGACCGACAATTATTTCCATTCACCTCCACTGGCCTCAACAGGGATGTCCTGTCCGAAAGACTGACATATATATCTTTTGTGAGTATCAAGAAGAATGCTTTCGAACTGATCATATTATGCTGTTCCGTTGTAGTTAATGAATCAGTCTTTATTTTGAAGCAGCAAGGCGCGTCGGTATCTCCGCCCGTGAGCCTACCGTAACAGCATTGCAAATATCGGAAGCTTCACTGCTTTGCACAAGCTAGCTTCTTTTCACATATTCACCTGACAGGTACATGCACGCGACGTTGCAACGAGCTACCATGGCCATACATGTAGTGGCGTCGAGCTTAAAGGAACGAGGCGTCGTTAAAGAATTTATATTATGGGGCTTAGCGTCCCGAAACTGCTGTGGATTATGAGGGACGCAATAATAGATAGCTACGGATTCATCGTGGCCACCTGAAGTTATTTAACGCGCACCGAAAGAATGACACAAACTTTTCTGCATTTCCGTCGGAATGCTACAGGTTCGGCCGAAACGCTAAGGTCACCTTGTTACTGCGGCGACTGTCATTGAAAGTGAACGGATCAGCTGTTTGAAATTTCGCATAACAAGGTGGGATTTTACCGGCGTGTCGAAGCTTACGATGGCTCCATTCATATACCCTTGCAAGTCGATAGCTTCAACGCAAAATTAACGTGGAATAACCGCAATTTGCCCATTGTATCTTGCGTTGGATTTGTGAGATCAGCACCACCGCAATGAGCACTCTCTGCTATCTGGAATGCAAGTGAATCACCGTGCGCAAGACCAGCCGCATTCATGCACAAACTACTTTTTGTTATCTCAAAAAAAAGAAAAAGAAAGCACCGTGCAGACTGCAAAAAAGTGCACGCGCTGTAGTTAGTAGGCACGCACTATTGTGCTGTGTCCGGCAAAGGAAGGTGTGTCATGAAGTGGTTGCAAGCAGGTCAGATGGACTGCCCGCTTGCATACCTAATTATCTCGAAGGAGAGATCGAATTCGGATTTAGGTGTCATGTACATTAGTTGAGTGCCTCTGCCTTCGTCATATCAACTGTGCCCTATATGCACAGTTATTAAAAGCACAAGTTTTTTCCTACAACGTTAAGTATGCTTTTTGCGGAATGTCCACTTTATCTGTGCACGCCATCTGAAAGCATGCTGTACATTATTGCAGACGCGTACGTTCATGCAGACACAGACAAAGAAGATATTTTTCAAAGCAGCATGATTTATTTACAATACAACAAAGTGAAAAGTGCCCAGCATAGCTTCACTGTAGGTGTTCAACACAGAATGGGGACTTATATACCAAGCTCTAACAGTAACAAATAAAAGCCACACTGCCACAGGAAATCCTAAAGCAGATAGGCAGTGTTAGTGCCTGCAACTTTTAAAATGTGAAACAAGCATAACGCATTAACTTCCATGTACTTCATGCAGTTGCGACCAACAAGAGTTGGGCCTCTCAGTTCACTCTTGTTCAATAAAGAATGTTTTGTTTATAACCAAAACTATATATATGCGTAAAATAGCAGATAACTACAACATGAGGAACAGAACGCACATATGTACTAAACTTACTGTAAGGTCACATTTTCTATAGATAAGTTATCTAATGAGGAATTTAGACAGCTAAGTGCTCGCAGCTTTAATGAAAAATAGTTATCTATGACTAGCATGAAAAAAAGAGAAAGAATGAAAGCGCTGCATGAAAATGTACGAGGTGTCTTCAAAAGAAACCAAACTTTTGAAATAGCACGCAAACCGGCAAAGAGCACGCTGCGGCTCCTCAATGGATGTAGCAGCTGGTTTAGACAACAAACTACCATTTGCCGCGTTTCACTCTGACCATTGGTTTGTGAGCTAGAGCCGCCGAAGTGCGCACGTGTACAAGCTTTTTGTTGGATAGTGCCAAAGTAACAACGAATGAGGTTGAAGAACAACATGTGCGCGTGAAATTTTGCCACAAACTTGGCAAAACTTTCACAGAGACATTTCAGTTGCTTAACCAAGCATACGGGGAAAACTGTATGAGTCGCACTCAGTGCTATGAGTAGTTCAAGCATTTTGAACAAGGCAGAATGTTGGTGATGATCCCAAGCCTGGACGACCTTCCACATCATAGATGGTGAATATGTCAAGATAGTGCGTGCTTTGATTCGTGAAAATCATCATTTAACTGTTCGAGAACTATCTGACGAATTGGTCATCAGCATACTATCATGGCATCCTATTGTGAATGACAAACTTGAGATGCGTCGTGTCAGTGCAAAATTCGTGCCGCGTTTGTTTACTGTCGATCAGAAACCCCTGTGCTGAAATATGCCAGGAACTGCATGCCACTGGCAATGATAATGAAAACTTCTGTAGCATCACAACAGGCAATGAGACGTGGGCTTATGGCTCTGATATTGAAACAACAGTGCAATCATCGCAGTGGGTGGGTGAACAGTCTTCTCGTCCAAGAAAGCACGCATTAGTCAGCTAAAAATCAAGGTAATGGTGGTGTTTTCTGACTGGAAAGACATAGTCCATCAGGAATTTGTACCACGTGGTCAGATGGTAAACAAGGCAGTGTACCAAGGAATTCTAGCGTGTTTGCGGGATGCTGTGCGCAGTAGGAAGCCTTAATTGTGGGAAACCCCGTCTTAATTGTTGCAGCATGACAATGAGCTAGATCACGCTTCGCTCCTTGTCTGCGGCTATCTAGCAAAACATCACACTCTCGTGCCCCATCCACCGTACTTTCCAGACCTAGCCCAAGAAGCCTTTTTTCTGTTTCCTGAACTTAAAATCACGTTGAAAGGACGTCGTTTCCAACCCATAAAAGCAATTTCAAGACAATGAGACACGAGACCTACGCGCCATCCCAGAAAAAGCGTTCCAGGAGGCTTTCCAAAAATGGATGTGATGATAGGAACAATGTATTGCCAGAATAAGGGACTACTTTGAAGGGCACATGCTTAAAATGTTGTATAATAATCAATAAAGATGTTAAAGCAAAAGGTTGGTTTCTTTTTGAACACACATTGTATGTATTTGAATTGAAGAACTCTTTTGGGAGCCAAGCAACATAGAAAAGCTTTTGTTATGCGGAGCACACTCTGTACACATGCCGCACTGGTTGGGTGAATGCGCAGAAATCCAAAGTGAAGTTATTTATGTTTACATTGCTAACAAGAGAAAAAATGCATTTTTAGATATGTGTTTCATTTTAACATAATTGCTCCGTCATCGCAAGCACATTAGATATCATTCATATATATTCACAGTTATTTGTCCTGATGACTCCTGGGCCTCCAGGTGACCGTCGTACCTGGAAGGAAGAAGAAATGCCACTTAACGTTAGACGATTCCAAAAACTGCTTCACCTTGTCCCTCTTAGGGTTATGTTTGTTCAATAGTTGTTCGAGGCCAATATAGTAGTCATCTTGCAAGAAACAGATCTCAATTTTAACCATAAACTTCTGAGACTGCGAGATAACAATCCGAGGTCTTTTATTTGACTGCCCTCATTTTGGTGTGGCTAAAAAACCACACTTGACCGCGCTCAATTGCACCTTGTTGGGGGAGAGAAAATTGTCCAGACTGTGTTCAACACCCTTGCATTGTCCTGCTACTTCACATGTTGGTTGTTGCTGTAGTGCACAGCATTGTATTGATGTGCACACATTCTCTTCCTTTCTATTTTAAATCTTGGCTCTCCTGCTGCCTTTCATTCCCTTTATACCCCTTCCTCAGCACAGTCACTTGTATTTGAGCTGGTGGACCTGCCTGTCTTCGTATCTTTCTACCTCCTTTCTCCAAGAGCACGTGTCAGCATTATAAAACTCGGTGTCCATGATTTACTATAGAAAGCTGAACATTCCATATCACACACTTCACATGTGAATAACTCATAAGAGATTGTGAAAGACATGCGAATGTGTCCGACCTTTGAATTTACAGCATTGTATTTCAAATTTCACTGGCATTATTAACACTAAAGTCCACCCCAGTTAATCTGAATATAATGAGTGCATACACAGTATAAACAAAGTAATCAAGCCATGACAATAGACACAAGCACATAATGCTCTGGCAAGCAACTAAAGAGAGAAACATATATTCAGTTGAATTCTTCACGTTATGTACAAACACATTTCACATATTCTTGGCCTCTTTGAATCAACTCAATGTGCTTGGGCTTATTATTTATTTCACAGTCATATTTCCTCACGTTTTCAGGTAATTATTAATTGGCCCACATTGTCAGCTGGCTCTCAGGGGCACTGATTTATGTCCCTTACACTTACTGGCATTCAGTTGTATTTGCATTTATTTACACTGGCCTAAACTCTGTGGCTTCCCACTGTTCTGAAATCAGCAAAAATTAGTGAGAGGCTCTCGAATGTGTGTCTATCTCTAGTGATATTACAGCTCGTCTAAGTGCTTCGAAGTTCACCGCATGCCAGCAATATTGTAAACACTTGTATCTTTCTGAGCCCCACACCACTTTTGAGCTGGCAAAATATTAGCTTTTTTTTCGTGTGCTTCATCATAAGCATATATTTCCGCTCTGCAATGAACAGCCATTTTTGGCCTGATTTTCGCTTACCGGTCGGTGGTGCACTCTAACGTTCCAATGGAGAGCCCGGGGTTCTGCTTTCATGGGTGGCGTTCTTATTAGTGTTGACGTCCCACTTCATTCCTGTATAGAAAAAATACATTTAAGCGAGAATAAAAAGAAAATGCAAAAATTTGAGAACTCGAGAAGCATAAGCTCATAAGAAAGGTCTTATTAAAGCATATTTTGGGGCTAGCTTCATAGTCGCAAATCAACACAACATAGCAATCACCACACAAAAGCAAAATGTCCAACTTGTATAATGTTCTTTTGCTTCTTTCATAGTTTTTTTAGCTATGCATGCAGCGCTTTTATCTCACAACATTATGGAACGACGCAAGTACTGAAAACCAGAGTTTTCCGTCTGCTATAAAACTTGAAATTGCTACAATCGACGTGACATGTCGCGTTGTTGAAATTTTGCGAGTTGCATAGAACTTCGCCCCTTCTACAAGTGACGAGTGTACTGCTTATCTCCAAGAGATAATGTGGCAAATCCTGCGGCTAGTGCAAGCCGTCACTTCGGAGCTGCTGCGTTATTTGATTATGGTAGCGTCACACAAGCTTCGAGCTAAATCGGCCTTTGAATTTTAGTGAACTCGACGCATTAAACAGGAAAGCCAGAAATCTACGCAAATCGACACACTACACAGAGGAAAGTGCGTAACGCGCCAGAATTTTTTTTTTCAAAATATAACCGTCGTTTGACAAACTGGAACTACAAAATGCAATGAACTAATCACGCAAAGCCCACCAAAGGAATTAAAAAAAGGCACATTTCACGGTTAGAACGCTACACGCTATTACCAGCGCCGCTATAAAACGCAAACCCTAACGAAAATTCGCGCATGAAGTTTCAACAAATGGACACCTGACTGCACAAGAAAAAAAATCGCCTGCAATCATGCAATTGGGGGAAACCTAAACGGAGCTACGCCTGCAGTTATAACTACTTCACACACCAAAACTTCCAATGCGCGTGTTCGCATTAGTACTGCACGTTCAGATATTTAAATCACCGACATTCGTTATCTGCTGGCTCATAATAATGCAATGGTAGAAATTAAGTATTTAGTAAGCGTAGCATACAGGAAGTAAAAATCGACCTACCAAATAGGCACAGGTTCGCAGCTCTACAGCACGCACTCCTGGGCCCGCCGACCCAGCGAACATGGCGGCCCGCCGCCGCTGATCGCCGGTGTGGCCGTTGTACTCGCACGAGTTGTCGAAGTTTCACTGCTTCCTTGCAATTTCCGGTAACAACGGTGGATTTGAACATCACTGACATCACCGAGAGCGTTCACCGACGCGGCCAGATCACTTCACAACACGAACACATTCGCATAATGTCGCCGGTACAAATATATGACGATAATTACCGCCGAAAACAATCTCCTCGTATACGCCGGCATACGCCATGTTCTCGCTCCTTCCCGGTCTGGTCGGCGCAGCCTTTCCTCCTCCTCCGCCATGAAAGCAACGGGGAGGCGTCGACTTGTTTCTCTTCGTTCTCTCCTTTCGCCTTTCGCTTTACTTTCTCCCTCAAACATTACCCTCACTGCTCCTTACAGCTTTTTCATTGTAACGCTTTCTCAAAGGTTCGGCGCGTTTTTCGCGCGCCAAATTTGCAAGGCTGCATATAAGCGTTCCGTCCGCTCGCATGCCGCGCTCGTAAGGACCTGACATTCCATTGCAGCACAGAGGGACGGGGCTTTCCACGAGCATTCATATTTCTTGTGAAGGCCGTCGAGCACTGGAACAAGAGCCTCTAGCAGTTGCTCTGCAGCTAATGCTGCTGGTGACTGACGACCGGCAATCAGAGACCTAACAACGTTGACAAGCATCTTAGGCAGGTTGATAAGTTGTTCGTCATCGTTGACCGAGACCGCTGTAGGCACCCTATTTACAGAGTTTACTACTGCAGACGGGCACGCCTTGGATGGAGCTGGTTCCGAAGCTTTCGGAGGCGTGATCTTGGCATATACTGGTTCGGACGCTTTCGATGGAAGCGCCGGCCATGATATCGCAGAGAGACAGAAATTCCGCTTCCCACTTTCCTGCCGACGCGCGTTGTCCTTGTTATTCTTCGTACGTGCTGGTATATCTTCAGTTTTGCCATTTGTAGCCGCTGGACGGGCACTGCGGCTACTCGGCTTCTCTCCTGATGCCTTCTTCTTAGCTTTCTCTTTAAGGAACTTTAGTTTTTTCTTCAGTGTGGGACATTCTTTGTCTGTTGCCAAGTGTTCACCGTTACAGTTCGGGCACCGAGATGTCGGACTGTCGCAAGAATTTGCGTCCTGATTTTGACCACATTTGGCACACACCACAGCACTTGTGCAGAAACCCTGCACATGACCAAGCTTTAAACATTTGCGGAACTGTAAGGGTCTTGGTACGAAAGGCCCTTCTGGGTATCGCACTAGTCCAGCCTTTATATGACTAGGCAGTTTTGCACAGTCGAAAAGAATCTTCACACACTTTGACGAGCCGAGCCGCCGAACGCTGATGATTTTGCATGGTGGCGTGCAAACGATCATACTTTTTAACACGTCGTCTTGAAGTTCGAGGTCAACATCAGATATGACGCCAGCTGTTACATCCGCGCCCTGTGGTATGTAAGCCCGCGTGTTGACACCACAGAGTTGAGACAGACCAAGTAGAGTTTGCACCGTCTTCTCATCTGTTGTGTCCACGGCAATGATATTTTTCCTTGGGTTCACTCGAACCTCTTGAATAAGACCCGGTGCCAGTTTGAAGGTCCTTACGACCGTGGCATGCGGATCTAGTCCTTCGGCTTCTCGCAATGAACACCCCGCCAGATGTTATAGCACTTCAAGAAACCAATGTAAGAAAAGATTATTTCAGACTTCCTGGTTACGTTGGCATCCACAGCAACGCTCGATGCACAGTGCCGGCATGCGGATCCTTCCAGTGTACGGACGCCACGCATCCGCGAAATACTTCAAGAGCATCGCTATACATCCGAGCTGACCTACATTTTGCAGTTATTGACACAAGTGATACCTGCGATGCCGATTTTGAATGTACAGCCGTTACTGTGAGTCTCAGAGATACGACGGCGACTGTGGCAAGTATATATTATCGACCGACACGATCTTCAGACACCACCTTATTGGAGTTCTTAGTCTCTCGGTGTAGCCCATCATTTGTGCTGTGTGGGTACTTATATGCTCACCATCTTCGTTGGTGTTCTCGTCAACAAGACCAGCGTGGGATAGAGATCAACGAGCTTATTGTTAGGCATGATCTACAAACACCCAATGACGGCTCACCTACATTTGTCGGCAGTGGTAAGGGACAGTCCACCATCGACCTTGCGATATCAACAAGAGAGGTGTGTCTTGCCTGGTCATGTGAATCTGTCCCATGGGGCTCAGATCACCTACCAATTTGGTTGATTCCAGAACATACTCCTAGCCGCCAGACTACCGCCTACACAGTGACGAACTGGAACAAGTTCCGTCAGCTGATTTCAGAGGCCCCATCGCACGACAAGTTGTTTAAACTGGTGAGCGAGTGTCTTCAACAAGCTACCGTAAGACGACGGCGGGGCATAGATAAACCGAACCCTGATCTTAAGGTGGCGGTCCCACTCCGGCGGCACGAGCCCCCCGTTTTTAGTACTTTTGGAGCAACCGTGGCGGCTCTTCTACTTAAGATATGAAGTTATCGTATAAACCATAAAAAGCTTAATTCTTGTAGATTCTAACTATATATAATATAAAGAAATTGATTGGTGTGATTTAGAAGTAAATGTTCAAGAACAAGCATGAGATACATGGTTTTTGCGAACGGTGTCTCAGTTGTGACCATATTTAGAACAAACTACCGCACTTACTGCATTGCGGCTTGCTGTATTGATTTAGGACATATTTATCTAGTTCCTAGACGTAGCAAATTAATTTTTAATTTTTACTTTTTGGATAATTTGCTTTTGAAAATTGCCAAATATTGCAATCTTCTGTTGTAAACAGCCCGGCAACTACATGCTCAAGGAAGCTTCATTTTGGAGAAAGTAGAGTTCAAAGAATTTACATTTAGGACGCAAAATTTCATTCATGTAACTTTATTAGTTTTCCTAATAATGCGGCCGAAAACAAGAAATATTTAGAATTCTGGTTTTCTTTTTGCCCATTTTTGCGGGAAGGTAATAAAGCTACGAAGCTGCGCTTTAAAACTAATAAAGTTACATGAATGAAATTTTGTGTCCTAAATGGAAATTCCTTGAACTCTACTTTATCCAAAATTTAGCTTCCTTGAGCATGTAGTTGCCGGGATGTTTACAACAGAAGATTGCAATATTTGGCAATTTTCAAAAGCAAATTATCCTAAAAGTAAAAATGAAAAATTAATTTGCTACGTCAAGGAACTAGATAAATATGTCCTAAAGCTACACAGCAAGCCGCAATGCAGTAAGTGCGGTAGTTCCTTCTAAATATGGTCACAACTGAGACACAGTTCGCAAAAACCATGTATCTCATGCTTGTTCTTGAACATTTATTTCTAAATCACATTAATCAATTTCCTTATATTATATATATGGATGGAATCTACAAGAATTAAGCTTTTTATGGTATATACCACAACTTTATATCCTAAGTAAAAGAGCCGCCACGGTTACTCCAAAAGTACTGAAAACGGGGGGCTCGTGCCGCCGGAGTGGGACCACCGCCTTAAGCTCTTGAGGCTACGCGCCTGTCGACGCCGCGCTTACAGGAGAGCGCAGCGCTCTAAAAGAAGCTCCGATTGGACGGTGTATAACCGCCTAGACGCAGCCATACGGCGGCACACAAAACAACTTCGTCGAAAGAGCTGGGCAGCACTGTGTAGTTCACTGCATACGGCAAATGGTTTTGGAAGTGTTTGGCGAATACTGAAGGCTCTTCGCACTCGTGAGATCTGCAAGAATCCAACTGCTGCTTTGTGCATAACGACTGGCCGGACTCCGAAAATTCTTGCGGAAGCATTTGCCGACCTTTTCGTACCTCCTATGCCAAGTGGCAACGCAAACAATGACCTTAATCCTCTGACAAGTCAGAACATCACAACGTTCTGCTATGGTCCAGCCTGCCAGATGGATGAAACAGACTTTACTCTCGAAGAGCTGCATCACGCCCTCAGCCTCTCCAAACGTCGCACTGCCCCTGGTGAAGACGGTGTTACGTACCAGGCATTACGAAACATCGATGAGGCCTTTCATCAAAATGTCTTGGACGCATATAACGAAGTGTGGCGAACGTCTGTGATCCCCAATGATTGGAAATCATCTGTGGTGATACCAGTCTTAAAGCCCGGCCGCCCTGCAAAACACCTAAAGTCTTACCGGCCAATATCGCTAACTTCTAATGTTATGAAGCTGATGGAACGAATGGTACTGTTTCGTCTAGACGGCAGGCTACAAGAGCTTAATTTCTTTCCTGATGTCATGAGCGGCTTTCGTCGTCACCGTTCAGCCCTCGATAGCATAGCAGACCTCGTTTCATCTCTAGAGTCTGCTCGAGAAAACAAGCACTCTGCATACATGCTCTTCTTGGATATACAGCAAGCATTCGATTCGGTTCCCCATAAGGCGATTATTATCGCCCTTAGGAATGCGGGAATTTCGGGTCGACTGCTTCATTTCGTGCAAGACTTTCTATCTGAGCGCCACATGAAAGTGCGTGTTGGAGGAGCAACAAGTGATTTTCGCCCTGTTAAGTGCGGTGTACCACAAGGCAGCGTCTTGTCGCCGCTTCTCTTCAACAGTGTACTTGTTGGACTTCCAAGCCGATTGCCTCAGGAAGCAGACTTTCCAATATGTATAGCAATCTATGCTGATGACATTGCACTGTGGATCAGCGGTCCTTCGTACCACGGTCCGCGTCTTCGTGGAATCCTGCAGAGAGCTCTGAATGCGACTTCAGAGTACTTGGAGGAAGTTGGTCTGCAGATCTCACCAGCTAAGTCAGCCGCGATTGCGTATCATCCAAGGCAACGGGCTCGTCGAACCATGAGCCGGCTGTACCTCGGAGAGACACCGGTACAATGGGTACAGCACCACCGCTACCTGGGCGTAATTACCGATGATCGCCTCTCTTGGCGCCCTGCCTTTACCGCTGTGCGGTGCAAATCCCGGTCGCTGCTCAAGTATGTGGCCGCCTTGACTGCTAGGGGCGCTGGCTGCGACCAGACGACACGACTCTCACGAGTGAAGCCGACGGGAGCGGACGTGTCGAGTCGAGGTGCCATTTCAGCGCAGCAGGAGCAGCGTGCCAAAGAGCTAAGTTTTGTTATTTTATATTTCACTTTTTGGTTTTTTTAGGAGGGTTAGCTTAGCCAAGCAATCTTTATAAATTATCTTAAGGCTTTGTCACTTTCTTGGTCTTCTCGCTTAGATAAAAGTAGGTAAAGAAATTTTTTTTCCACATCTACGCCTTGTTAGTACGAGATGATGGTTGGTACTAGGGGGAACCCACGCGTGCGTTGTTCTGAGTGCGAGCGTTCCTACGCGCTGGAAGAAACGCGGTTTAAGTCAGCACGCGAAGCGAATTTTGCAGATTTTATCTGTAGGATGTGTGTGCTAGGGTCGCGGCTAGACCGCCTAGAGCAATACAAGGATAAGTTAGCTACGCGGGTTGGAAAGCTAGAAAAGGAACTTAAAATCGAGCAGAAGCAGAGGAAGGAGGCAGAAGAAAAGCTAGCTAACGCAGAAATCCAGCTGAGCGCCACCATTCTGCAAAGCAATGATGAACGCATCGAGGCGAGCACCGCGAACGGAGCTGGCTCCGATGCGAGTGCAGAGACAGCCGAACCCGCCACGCCGGGAAGCAGTGGCGGAAACGTCAGTGATAGTCACGAAGGGGATACCACTGACGCGGCCGGGGAAGAAAACAAAGCCAAGGGCAAGGATAAGAAAGGAGGGGAGGGCATTGTGACTTCGGGGGCAGCTTTCGGCGGTGAAGGGGAAGGAAAGCGTCGAGTTGTCTTTGTTGGGGATTCCAACATGCGTAAAGTAGAACCGGCGATAGCAGAGAGGGTAGGGGCAGACGAACGAGTCCAGGTTAGCGCGCTTCCCGGAAAGCCGACTAGAGAGGTGATAGCGAAGGCCAAGGAACGCATGTGGGACACAATGGAGGAGAGACACCTAGTGGTGATAATGGGCGGAGTGATTGACGTACTGAACGGACGAGGAGCAGGAATCACAAAGCAAATAGCCAAAGGGGTCACCGACCTGCGGAATGTTTCAAAAGAAGTACAAATCGCGGTGTGCACGGTGCCAGAGGTTGAAAGGCAGGGTTATAAAATTGAAAGGGCAGTTCTTGCAGTAAACAGGGAAATTTGGACTCTAGCTAAAGCAATGAATTTTACGGTCATTGACATCAACCGAGAAGTGCACCGAGCAGGCCGCGAAGGCGCTTTTGTGCGTGACGGGACACATTTTAGTGAAAGTGTAGCAACACCGGTCGGAAGTCGATTCGCGGCACGAGCTGTAGCTTTTTTAGGCGGGCCCCAGGCAATCAGGAAGCAGGATTGAGTATTGAACATAGCGAAACACCAGTAAAGGGCAGAATTAGGCGACCAGGAGTCAGGAAAAGACGCAGAAAGGATAAGAATAGAGAAGGTAAAATTTGCTACATTAACATGCAGGGTGGTCGTAAGCAGGAAAAATGGCTGGAAATTCAAACGCAACTGAATGATGAAGCGATTAGCGTGTACGCCTTGACCGAAACGCATCTACGAGATTTGGAGCAGCCGCCTGTTATTGACAACTTTGTATGGGAAGGGTGCAACAGAATGACCGGGTCAAGGAAAGGCGGAGGCGTAGGCGTACTAATTAGGCGAGGTCTGAAGTGGCGAAGGGTAAACGAGACATGTAAAGAGCATTTATGGATTAGTGGTACATGGCAAGGTAAAAAGACGTGGCTGGGAGTAGCTTACCTATGGACAGGTAGTGATAGCAGGGAAAAAAATAAGGAATTGGTCGATTGCATTAGAAGCGATATTAATCAGTTCAGTAACTCGGGCCAGGTGATATTAGTGGGAGATATGAACGCGCACATGGACGATTTAGACGGATATACTGATTACAACGGCTCTTTAGTGCTGGATTTGTGTGATGAACAGAACCTTATAGTAGTTAACAGGGAGAATAAGTGTCATGGACAGGTAACGTGGCAATGCGGAAACAGGCAGTCATGTATTGACTACGCCTTAGTCTCAGAAATGGTCTACGAACAACTGGACCAAATGATAATAGACGAAAATGGAAAAAATAGCCTGGGAAGCGATCATAGACGTTTAGCATTAAAGTTTGGGAGAGATACCAGCGCAGAACATGAACCAATAGCCTCAGAGTTTTTAAAAATGAATGACGAGCAAATAACAGAGATCGCAAACAACATAGAGAAGAAAATTGAGGCTTTTCCTACAGCAGTCTGGGAATATAAGGAACTGGTGGAGGTTATGCAGCATGAAATAAGGCGGACACGGCAATACAATTGTTGGATTGGAAAGAGGAAACCACGTAAGTGGTGGAACAAGGAAATTAAACAAGCTATAGAAGAGCGTAAAGAGGCATCTAGGGCTCATCGAGAAGCCAAAAAGTTGGGATTACAAGAAGAAGAGGTGCTCCTTAGATGGAATACATACAGAGAAAAGAAAAGGGTTGCGAGTGAGCTCGTGCAAGAGAAAATTAAATGCGCAAGTGAACGTTGGGTGCATAACATTCACAAAAGAGACAAAGGCGCCCCAAAAAGATTCTGGAACCATATAAAAGCACTCGGAGCTCCAACTAGAAACTCGCAAACGGCTATAAGGGATGAAGACGGTAACATCTATGAAGGCGATGATGCGCTGCGGTACATCACAGACGTTATCAGGCATAACTTCGGTACGAGAAAAAGCGTAGTTCAGACAACAGATCCAGCAACAACAGAGAGGCTTGAGAGATAAAAATTCAGCATAGAAAGCTTTTATTGGAAAAAGGCAACAGAAAATGTCCCTAACAACACGGCAGCAGGACCCGATGAAATCCCAATACAGCTAATCAAAAACCTCGGTCCAAAAAGCAAGGCACTGCTGACTAATGCCATAGAGCAAGTGATTAGAACAAAGAATATTTCCGTTGGATGGCGTGAAAGCAAGATGAATCTCATCTACAAAGGCAAAGGAGATAAGTATAAGACGAGCTCGTACAGGCCATTTACAGTAACGTCGGTGATATATAGAATGGCAATGCAAGCCATAAAATTAGAACTGTCGAAGTGGGTGGAGGAAAACGGTGTATTGGGGGAACTACAGAATGGGTTCAGGCCAGGCAGACGCTTAGATGACAATATGTTTGTGCTAACTCATTGCATAGAGATTTCAGTAGCTCAGAAAAGACCTTTATGGGTAGCATTTCTAGATATTAAAGGAGCTTATGACAACGTAGACAGGAAATTGTTGTGGGATATTCTTCAATACGAAGGCATGGATGACGATTTCGTGGAGCTGCTGAGGGAGATATATCGAGACAACCAAGTACAAGTGGCATGGGAAGGCCGAAAAGGAAATGAAATGGTGGGAATTCACCAAGGATTGAAGCAAGGATGCCCTCTGTCACCATTGTTGTTCACGCTTTACGTCAAGGACATAGAAAGACGACTGGAAAACAGCGAATTAGGTTTTGATTTATCCTACATGCGTAATGGACAAATGGTGCAACAGAAGGTCCCTGGATTGATGTACGCAGACGACATTGTGCTACTAGCAGACAATAAAAAAGATTTACAGATACTTGCGAATATCTGTGGGAACGCAGCGACAAATCTAGGCCTTAAGTTTATCACAGAGAAATCAGGGATTATGATCTTTAATGAACACACGAGTAACTTCGTGGTGTCCATTCAACAGCAAGTAATACCCATAGTGAAGCAATATAAGTACCTCGGCGTACACATAAACGAAGGAAAGAATTACTCAAGCGACCACCAAGATAATCTGAAAATAAAGGGGAAGCGGAATGCAGCATTAATGAAACACAGAGCACTGTGGGGCCACAATAAGTATGAGGTGGTGCGTGGAATCTGGAAAGGAGTAATGGTGCCAGCGCTAACATTCGCAAATGCCATTATATGCTTAAAATCGGATATATTGGCGGGTTTGGAAGTTAACCAAAGATCAGTAGGCCGGTTGGCTTTGGGAGCACACGGTAATACGACAAATGAGGCAGTGCATGGAGACATGGGTTGGGCCTCTTTTGAAGTCAGAGAAGCACAAAGCAAAATTAGTTTTGAAGAAAGGCTCAGGAACATGGATGAAAATAAATGGGCGGCTAAAGTGCACAAGTATCTCTACATGAAAAGCGTGGACACAGAATGGAGGAAGAGGTCAAGGAAGTTGGCAACCAAGTACAGGAAAATCGAAACTGCAAATAGACAACCAGGGGTCATCAGAAAGAAAGTGAGAGAAATAGAGACCGTGAATTGTATGCAAAGAATGGAAACGAAAAGGACAATGGAGATTTACAAGAATGAGAAGAAAGAAATTAGAAGGGAAAATCTGTACGATAACACAAAGGGCAGTGCCTTGCTATTTGAGGCTCGAGCCGGTTGCCTAAGGACGAAAACATATCGGAACAAATATTCGGAACTAGATGAGACATGTGTATGCTGCAGTAAAGATCCAGAGACCACTCAGCACATCCTAATGGAATGCGACGGGATCCACCCAGCGAGAACCGTAGGTAACGTGCAACTCCCAGAAGCGCTTGGGTTTAAAGTGGAAGGAAACATAAACAGATCAGCCGTAGAGATCAGCACGAGACGATTAGAGTACTGGTGGAAAAAAAGCAGGGAAAAGATGGATACGACCTGATCTCTTAAAATCATAGGCAGCGGTACAAGCTAAATTTTTGAAAAAGAAAGATAATGAGAGGTATACAAAAATGCTAGATAAAGAACATGTGTAGTATACCTGATTAAATCAAGCAGGCTAGGTGACTATTTGTCGCCACCCCGTTTCAAAGGGGATGCCAATAAATCATCATCATCGACAGCACTTCAGGTATACCAATCGTCTGTCCTCTCTGGCGTGATGTATGCCTTGCCAGTCTTGAACGTGCCACCAAATGTGATGTCTGAGTTGGAACGGGACCATCGTGTTGCCCTCCGAGTCATGCTTGGCTTACCTCGTGAGGCGCAATCTGTTCCACTACTCACGGAAGCGCACCAGTTGCCCCTGAGCTTGCAAGCACACCAGAGAGCGCTACACCATATCGAGCGTTTGCACCGAGCATCAGACGGCCAAGCACTGATTAATCGGCTGCTTCAGCGCCCATTCTCTCAGATGGGAAAAATGGCGGCATTGTTTGTGGACATTACTCACAGGTCAGGAGACACTACTTCTTTCACAACTCCGACGAAGCGCAACAAATGCTCCTTCCCAATTTATCTGAGAATTCCTGAAATCCACAAAAAATCTAGTCAGCCTGTTCCGGCACTATTTCAATTGGCCCAGTCCCACCTATTTGAAAAAATTGAAGGTTATATTGAAGTATTCACGGACGCATCTGTACACAGCGACGCGCAAGGCGCTTCTGTAGCTTTCTTCTGCCCTTCGATTGGCATCAGACGGGTATTTAGAATACTACATCCAACCTCATCAACAACTGCAGAACTAGCAGCGATTGATGTTGCTCTGAAATACGTACACGAAGAATTAAACGCCTTGGAGGTCGTCATTATTACAGATTCCCGTGCTGCCCTCAGCAGACTTAGACAAGATGCCGATGCCCATTGTTGTGCAGTATCCAAGAAACTTCCGGCAAAATTACTTCCTGAGGAGTGTCCCTCATTGCCCGGTGGGTACCCTCGCATGTGGGCATCGCTGGAAATGAAGAGGCTGATCACTTCGCTTCAAGCTGTGCCCACCATGAATGTGACTGCGCTGACATTTCGTGCACGTTTGAAAATGCCCGTCTCCTGATACGCCGACCCCTCCTAAAGCAGCACCCAGACCAGCGTGTTGCAGACGGATCGTTCCCTCCCCGCGTTCGTGGTCGAGGCTTGCCCCGTCGTGCTAGAGCACTGTTATACAAGTTAAGGGTTGGGTCTGTGTCGGTGCGCGAACGCCTATACCGACAAGGACGTGTGGACAGCCCGTCGTGTACGTTTTGTGGCTCCTGTGAGACACTTGAACATCTAGTTTTAGAGTGTCCCGCATTCGTTGCGCAGCGCACATTACTAATTAAGGAGTATAGACTTATGGGGCTGTAATGTGCTACCCTTGACGATTGCCTTTTTCCAAGGGGGAGCGCTGCAAGACGTGACCAGGCCCATCGAGCCCTGCTAAGTTTTCTGAAGGACACTGACTTGGCCTCCCGATTATAGACATTATTTTATTTTGTTTTGTTTTTGTTTTTTTTTGTTTTTTGTTCTGTCTGTGTCTCCGTCATTTCTTGATTTCCTCTTGTCTTTTCTCATATTTTCATTTCCTCTATTCCCTCCTCCTATAGGAGTAGGCAGGCGTTGTGCCCCTCTCGGTGGCAGTTGTCAGCTTGCTCCCTCCTTAATCCCTTTGTGTCCTTGTGTGTATATGTGTACAAATCAAATAATAATAATAATAATAATAATCCGCTCGCGGCCGCATATGGCGAGCCTAGCCTGCCGCCGCAGCCATTGTCACGCATGATATTGCTTGAAAGTCCGTTTATATGCAGTACTTTACACTGGAACGAAAATATGCCGCATATGTGCCGGACATTATACGGTACTTGACTAAGAGTGTAGGCTGTTTGGGCGTCGGAAACACGGCCTCAGTTTCTTGGCGTCCGTACGCAGAGCGAGCAGGCTGCGTCCTATTCTGCTTTGAAGCAGCAGCTTCGCGGCATGTAATTAGGGGCTCGGTGTTTGCAGAACAATGACGGCACTATCGCTATTCTGCCAAGACTGCGGCGGAAGTACTCGAGGTAGTGCTGGGCTGGCGAGTGAAGAGGCGTACTGTGGGAACGAGCACTTATAAAAGCGGTTTTGCGTAGGTTACCATGGTAGCGGGCTTGATACTAAATCTCATAGGCACAAAAAATGTTGGAATGAAACTGATATAAGGAAAATAAACTAAAATGTAATGCACTACAGTTGGATGATGGCCGTCGAAGGGACATGCAAATACAGAATTTGATATCGGAGTGCCTCCTTTTATCTGCCTATTCTTTTCGTGAAATTTAGAATCTGACTAGGAACCACAGTGCTGGTAAACGGAAAGGCGAAGTAGCAAGCGACGGTTGAAGACGCGGCTTTCGCAAGATCGCATATTAGACGGAACCTGCCGTAGTTGCTTAGTGGCTATAGTGTTGGGCTGCTAAGCGCGAGGTCGAGGGATCATGTCCCGGCCATGGCGGCCGCATTTCGATGGGAGCGAAAGGCGAAAACCGCCCGTGTACTTACATTTAGGTGCACGTTAAAGAACCGATGGTGGTCCAAATGATTCCGGAGTCCCCCACTGTGGTATGCCTCATAATCAGATCGTGGTTTTCACGCGTAAAACCCCATAATGTTTCTTTTTTCTTGTTTTATAGTAGGCGAATGTAGAAGCAGTGTAATGGGCACCCAAGGGAATTTTCAAGGTCCGTAAAAAAGAGCATTTGCGGCAAAGAGCTTCCAATACATACTAAGAAGAAAAAAATCAACTAAGTTGTATGGAAGCCAGCCACCCTGTATTTTGATCTCAATGTATTAGGCAGCTTGTTATCTTCATAGTATGCGGAAGGGAATTATTTTCACGCCACAAAAGCATCACTTACATTATTTTGCAAAAGATTTTCCTGCAGGCTTACTTGGTGCGGATGGCGCCAACTATTTCATTATTTGGATTCCTAGTGAATTTGCCCGTTTTTAAAGCATCGTGGAGCAGTCATCTTGTCGCCCCTCTACGAAACTTGGCGCCCCGAGAGCCCGTAGAATTTCCCCGCGCGCGTTCCCACGCCCTCTCTCCCTCAAGTCCGACTTACCGGCGTACCAGTGACCTACCACGAAAAGAGCGCAAAGAGATAAAGAAGGCTGTTCGCTTTAAAATCCGGCAGAACCCATCTCACAGCGAACGTTGACGGTATTAAGGCGACAGTCTTAGGTGGCTCATGGGTCGAAAATTTGGCCGTCCAGAAAATTCAATTGCACCAAAATTGAAAGTGCCATCATTGATAGTCGATCCCACAACCTTTGGTATTAAGGGTCATTTACTTAAGATACAGTTTATCAAGACAATCGGACCCGCTTCCTTTGTGGGTGGTCATATCCTCGACCTTTGCTGCGAGTCGAACCATCTTTGGTGGGAGAAAGCAATAGGAAGTAGCAATGCATTAGAACGATTCATGGAACCACCATGGTACATGTTGCCACCAACAAACGTCGTGGGTTCGAGTACCTTTAGTAACACCACCTTAATTAAGATTAAGTTATTCGAGGCACTCAAACCAACGACCTTTGGAAGCACAAAACAAGTAATAGAAAGAAAAAACGCAATGCAATGAGAATGTCAAGTAATTTAATGAATGTCTCCTCAACACGCAGGCCTTCGCCTTCCTTCTCTTTGGTGTATGCTAAAGCGGCAGTCAAGTTTTGCAGCTCGTCCAAAAAAGAAAAAACAGATATGATGCTAAAACCGAGTGCGATTCAGTTGTTTTGCTTCACATCAAAATGACTTCGATGTTCCTTTCCACTTAAGAGTGGTGCAGTCATAGGAACTCACTGTGGTTCTTACGTAATCTCAGTTTCTAAAATAGCCATCTATTTTTGCGCGTGTTTGAATAAATACATTGTAAACATCATGAAGACTGAACAGGTTGCTCTTAACCTATTCAGTCTTGTTGCTTTGTATCCGTGCTAGTCCTAGTTTTCTCAGGCTAGCACAAAAAAAGATGAAAATTCACCAGCTAGTACAAGCTCAAGTTTTCCTAAAAAAGCACCAAAGTTCTTAGAAAGCACCAGTCCTGTTTTCCACCGTCTTTGTCCCTCTGCGCTTTTTCTAACAATGTTACATCAAAGTCTTCCTATTATTACGGGCATTGACAACTTCTATCACCTTGACCCTGAGTCTCCAGAGCGTTGTAGATGCCGTCCAATTACCAGCCCGACCACCCCAACGTTAACAGTTCCTTTCCTTTGTCTACGTCTGCGAGCCCATCGCATTAGA
Organism: Dermacentor silvarum; assembly: GCF_013339745.2. Taxonomy (NCBI): domain Eukaryota; kingdom Metazoa; phylum Arthropoda; class Arachnida; order Ixodida; family Ixodidae; genus Dermacentor; species Dermacentor silvarum. Next base: position 65,534,510 of record NC_051162.1, read on the forward strand.
AGTGAAATGACTGTATGCCAAGTGCAGATGTCCCGCATATCTCGCGTTTGTTGATTTTGATGGTTTGTTGCATGCGCAGCGCCTACCCCCTGATTTGTGCAATCTGCCCGCGTGTCTTGGATGCAAAATCAATAAATACGCTCATGCAGCTATCTATCGCCACGCTACTTTCTCCTCTATAGTCATTCTCATTGTACCTGACACAGAGACAGCTCTTTGCTTTCCAATATGTCACTGAACAAATTGTCGCGTCAGCATGTCTTCGTTGTCATCATCATAACAATGTTGTTCATACATGTGGTCTCGCTTTCGTTGTCGGCGTTGCCATCGATCACGTAGTGTCGTGGTCTGCCAGCGAGGCTGCAGACGATCTCACCTACAGCGTAAGCAGCACTATCATGGTGAAGATAACGTTGCCATTCGAGCAGGCTCTGCTTATCATGCGCAAGCCTCTGAAACCACACCATCTGTTAGCCAGAATCGTTACCATGCTAGATGACCAGTCGTTGCTAGTAGTGTTACAAATGTTAAGCATTTTTTTCCTCATTCGAGACACTTTCTGATGGGCAGGTTCTTGTCTCACCTCGTTGTGGGCGTCTTCACTAAAAAACAAATGTGACATCAATGGCAGGATCTAAACCTCTGTCTTCCTGTACAGCTGCTTAATGCCTTAATGATAATGCCACTATCAGAAGCATATTTCTTTCGTGGGAAAGTCTACTAGCTTTTTGAGACGCCTGGCACGTGCGTCACCTATCAGTTTCTCAAAATATTGCCTCGTGACTGCTCCCGCTATAAAACAGCATGTTCGACTGGATCACAATCGTGATAGCCCCACATTCCCCAGTCCATTCCTTGCAACAGCTAATGCTACGTAGAAGCTTTGTGATATTGTGCCGCCTTCATGATTGTCTAAGGTCGCACAGGTGTTAATGTTTTATCACAGGAGTACAACTGCCATAGCCATTTTAACACACACCACACGACGTATTCGTATAAATCTTACTCGATTGGTAAAGAGTGGCATATCAGTTAACAATCTTTGTTACTTTCTCCAACTTTCTTGGCCAAAGCAGCCGTATTTTGAAGGGGGGTGGTGGGGGGGGGGGGGGGGGGAATGGGAAAACACTAGTGTACTTATACAGTTGGCACACGGGCAGAAGTAAAGTCCTTTGCAGGAAACCCCTTTTGTTACTCTGAATTACCCCTTGAAGAAAGGAGTTGCGCCGATGACACACGGCAGCGCACTAACTTCTTTAGGTGTCGACGTCTGTGACTATTAGTGCAATAACACACGCGTCAGCGAACTAACCGCTAATTTCCCTTTTTTCCTTCCCTCCTCTCTCTCCCTGTCATCTTTGTGTTCCCTTTTCCCATTCCCCCGATGTAGGGCAGCCAACCGGACTTTATTCTGGTTAACCTCCCTGCTTTCTCTTCCTTCCTTCCTTCCTCAAATGAAATGTGCCTGCGTTGTAGAGCACGTTAAAGAACCCCAGGTGGTCAAAATTAATCCGGAGCCCTCCACTACGGCGTGCCTCATAATCACAATTAGTTTTGGCGCGTAAAACCCCAGAAAGAAAGAAAAGAAGAACGCCGCCCCAAAAAAAGCACTGCTTATTAAAGCAGCGAGAGAGAAAACATTTACAAGAATCAGCGCATGTCGATTACATTTAGTGATTTTACAACCTAAAAACATTTTTCCCCATTTTGGTGGCTTATAATGCGCATATTTGGAATTCAACATGGCAGCGCTAGCGACGTGGCGCAGGCGTTTGAGAGTACAGCAAGAGTAAATCTTCACTGTTCGACATATCGCATTACCCGCTAAATTTTAAAACATTTCCCAGGGTAAAAGAATACCTACGGGGCGCCTTAGTTATGTAACAGGTTCTCATGTATTGATGAGTTGTGCAGGCTGTATGCAAGACTACGCCTTTCCGTTCGAAAAGTTTATGCGCGATCTCTTTTCCCGCAAAGGAACTTTGTCGGAAGGGAGATACTCCATTGTCGTGTGTCACTGCACTGGAACGCCTTTTCAGTAGATACCCCCTTACCTAAAGGACCTTAGAGTGCCCGTGTGTCAGGGGTATTAGATTCAGGTACATGTTAACCAACCCTAGGTAGACCAAATTATGATGGAGTCTCCCACTACTGCGTGCCTCATCAGATCGTGGGTTTAGCACGTAAAACCCCATAATTAATTACGCCTGCTCCCGTCCAATGCCTATGGAACCCAACAATCGGCATGTCGTAAACTTGCCCCTAACGACACCAGTAGAAATTGTGCCGTCGCTGTCATACAATAGTTTCACCGTCGTTCTCATGATGCTTCGCGTGGAGTGCATTATCACGCTGCGTAGGACCTGTAAATTTTTTTTAATGCGCGAATGTCTTTACTTCGATCTTTCGCTTCTTTTAATCGGTAATTGGTGGTCACACACACTGCATATAAAGGGGCGCGTACTTTCGCACGACCAAGTTTCCATGTCAGCAGTAAATATACATCCAGGGCTACTGAGGTGGTCGTAAGTTAGGCAAGGGTCTACAATGCGACGGCACAATTTCACATTGTTGGAAAGTGTGATTATCGAAAATTGTGGCTAGAATCATATCAGTTCTTCAAATGATGTTATTTTTGTTTACTCCATTCTATTTGCTGCTTTACAAGCAAAAGTACATGTCACAGAAAGACGAAGTCCTACATATATCAAGTGTTTAGTAGTAGCCAAAATTACGGCTGAGCTGCTATGTGCCTTCACTGCAGCGCTATTCACGTGTCAAGGGTTTGGGTGCAATAGCGACGTTTACCCTAGCGGATGCGTGCAAAACGTACACGCTAAAACACCCGGCTTAGACGTAGGCAAGAGTGTTATTTACGGCTACTGGTGGCCTCTTCGTAAATGAATGCAATGCAAACATATTTCGCCACTGACTGAGCGTAAACTCTGTGGTGGCACCTTGATAAATAATTCATTTTTACACTTTTCCTTCTGTAAATACTCCTGATGCATCAAATTTTGATGCGTTTTCCTTGATCAGAGTGGTTCAGACTGCTGTCGCCAGAAGCGCAGCTGCGCATAAATTTTTTGACATTCCGGCAAGCATATCTCCTAATTCCTTACACGGCCAATGTAGCTCCTTAAAATCAACTATCGCGACAAACCCACGAGTTATGTATTTGTAGGACTTAACGCCGTGAAAATAAAGAAATGTCTTACGCACATAGACTGATCATTTTCGAATGCTTCTGAACCGAAAATTTCGTTAAACAGGAAATGAAATGCTATAGGTTTAGTCATTTCGTTTCAGTGTCCGACAGAAATCCAACTGACGCAAGATTGAGCTTTCGGGAACCGCTGCTACGCAATGTGACACACACGTGAAACATTTCAAAGATATAGCTGGCATTGAGACGATAAAAGCGTAGGTGCGATTGTGGCCTAATGGTTAGGGCTTCGCGCTTTTGTACGGGGGGGACCGACGTAATTCTATTCTTTAAGTATAAGCTATTATGCAAGATATCAAAAGCAACGCAGGTTGGGACAGCTGGGAAAGAAATCTATTCTTAAAAAATCCAAACTTTCAGATGCCAGAATCCCGGCCTTCTAATGAGGCGCGTACACCGTTAAACATCTCATGTTGTAATACTTTTTTTGGGAACCGGGAAAAGGTTACACCACTTCAGTTGTTTAATGTGCACCGGTACATGATTTCTTGGTAATCCACCCCCACCTTATAGTGGCAGCCACGGGTGGGAATAAAACAGCGCCCTCGTTCTCAGCAGCTCATCTCCACCGCCACTGATCGACCACGGTGGGTTATGCGCCCGCTAGTTAATTATAGCGCATCAAAACAAATTTCCGCGAAATATTTTTGAGGAACACGAGACCTGCAGGAAGCATAACAGTAGTGTTTTACGTTATCATCGATTAATAATTTGCTACAGTGCTCTATTGTCAATCAATGTACAAAAGGTGAGTGGCCAGTATAGAACGGACGAGTTGAACGGACTGGCGCGCAAACATCTCGCCTTACGGTCTTCGTGAAGTTCACAAGTGTTGGGAGTGTTTAGCCTCGAGCAAGTCGTCTGTTTTGGTCTTCATTCACCGCTTTGGTGGCCATGTCGTAGGGCTTCTGCCCATAATACCCTTTGGCCAAAGGGAAATTAATAAGCGTTGCTTCCCTACGGCAATAAGTTGTACTTTATTTAGACATCGTAATACGTGAGCCCCAAATCGGCGAATAAACAGAAGTGCAGCATGTCAGATGACGGCGCCGGATAGAGACCACAGCCTTGAAGCAACTGTAGCAAAACGCCGATCCCGTACGAGCAACCACATCAAAGTTTTTGAAGATTGAACAGCAGATATCAGACGAGTATGGGGGCACCGAATGGCATACTTGAGCAACGTATTTGTTGGGGCAGTGTTTTTCACACGCTGCGCATTGACAACCAAGACAACATCGAAAGCGTATAAGGTTTTAAGATATAGGTACCGCAGATTACTGTAAGGAGTCTGCGTTCGTTCGAGTACTCTTCTTGGTAAACTTGCTGGAGGACGTTTGAAATGGCGCCACCAAACTTTGCCGCGCCGTGGCTCGAAGATTACTTGCACATGCAACGTCCCTTGATGTCACTCTGGAAGTAGAGGTGCACTTTGGCACGACATATCGACGGCCTGGTGATTTTGTGCACAAGAGAGCACCAGTTCTTGTTCCGCCTTTTCCTGTCCCTTGAATTTGCGCGACGAATCAACCTTGACTCTTCCATAACAGTCTGATGTGGTTTCATTTTACCTTAAAGAAAAAAACGTGGATTAAAAGCACTCATTATTGTGACAACAGTATCGACGTAAAAAACAGCACTATATATTTTCTAAGGTGATAGCACATCGAGAGTACGAGGTTACTTTCATGTACTTATACTTAAGGCGAGGTGGGGCGTGGGTGGGGGAGCAGTCATTGGCAGCGAGATGACCGTGGATAAGTCACCTAAGGACCGTAGCCGGAAACGTTCGCAACTTGTTTGATCTGTTGTTTTGGCCTCTGCGCATGGTTCCTGCAACTATGTGTGATTGGTCAAGACGTTCTTAACAAGCACTCCTGTCATCCTAATCGGACAGGGCACAGATGTAGACGGCAGCGCCACTGTATGGCCAAAAACCTCATCCGGGGTTTGCATGCTGCAATACAATAACAACTTTACTTTCATGCACATTCTAAGGTTAAGGAGCACGTAATAAAGTGGTCAAACACTCACTGGCTGGTTTCTTGATGTGCGGTTAGGAAGTCTGGAAATATCATATACTTACCGACATAACCGCCACTCATCCACCCTAAAGACGAAAAGTGCAAGATTTTACAATTTTCCTGGTCTGTACTCAAGAAAATGCTGCCATTTTTCATTTCTCAAATAGTTGAGAACAGCTATTTTTCAATTCCAACTTTAAAATTCTAAAACAAGCTTTCAGAGAAACAAATTCCAGCGTGTTTTTATCATGCGCTTCATCCGCGCAATGATGTAGGATCATATAATGAAACACAATAAATGAAGTGCGTATTTTACGCCAGGTAATGCACCTCCCGTTAGCGCACGAAGAGACCAGTAATGTTACACCGGGTGTTCTATTTGTTCTTTGCTAAATTCATTTTGTAATCATCAGGCTCACGACATTGTTGAAAATGTATCGTGCCAATCTGAGATTCTAAAGGCGGTACGGCGCGATAGTTGTTGCTGGTGCTTCTACTCACATTCGACGCACTAAAGTCAATAGGCTCTCTCTCTCTCTCTCTCTCACACACACACACACACACACACACACACACACACACACAAAAGAAGGGAAATATGTATATGGAGCGGGCGCTGGCGCCTTCAATTTCCGCTGCGAATGTGAATGCAAACTCTAAGACAGCGGTGTACGTCTTCGTCGCCATGAAATCAAAAACGATTTATGTGAAAGTCACGTGGAGGCATTTTCCTGCCAAATAATTTGAAAGCTGTCCTTCAATATAGCTGACGAAGTGAATTGAAAATGGTTGCTTGCAAATCTTTGTGCCAAAGTGTATTCCGCGCAGCTTACAAGAACTAATTTTGCCCGAAAACGTTAGTAACCGTTATTCTTTGTAGGACGTGCTGTCTACTTGTAGATGAAAAGAAGCATCGAATAACTCATTGCGAGTCATATAGTTCTTTATGTTTGAAAGCCTATTCGTCAGACGATTTTTCTTCTTCCTCAATGGACTAATATACGCTCAGCTGGTAATTGGCTAATTGATCAACCAACTATTTTTTGGACAGTTTGAAGCATCAACACGTTCAAAAATTGTTCCTAGAAGCACACGCTCATTTTGTGACACCGTTTTACAAACGTAATTTTTGAGGTCGACGAAAATATTTCTTACCAGAATGCATTTTGAGGCCGTCAGCGTTTGGCTAGATGTTCCGCCCAAACACCTCTGGGAATGTCACCGCTGCCAGCTGTCTGCTTGCACGTTGTCTCTTGTCAAGGAGAGCGGCAGTGAAGCCACTGCTCAACGTCTCGTAAGAGCCAACCAGGTGTTCATTGAGCCTGCGTCCTATCACATTATTTAGAGTGTGCATCAGCTGTCTCCTATCAATCACATCGACTGAACGAACGGCCAAGTAGGGCATTTCCAACCAAGCACACAAACATATAAGACTGTGCACTTCAGGCTCGTCCTCCAGGTCACCGGTCACAGCACATGCGTAGCGGCCATCTGTGCATGCCAAGGGCACGTACGTGTTTATCCTACCGCGCCAGCAGAACTCTTGCGCTATAATAGAGTGTAGCTTGAAATCGGCGACAAGCTGCTGCAGTCTGCTGTTGAGGCGATAAAGCTGCCACCCTTTTAGTCTGTCGTGCGGTAAAAGCCAGCAATAGAGCCATGTGATCAGTCTTAGCCGCTCATGCAATGATTTGATGGCTTTCAAGTTGCCGCGGATTGCCTCAACGGTATGGTGCCGTGAAACGCCTGTGACCCGCACATTTGGAAGTATACAGGTGCCGTCCAGCTTTGCCAGTTCCTCTTCCGGCACCTCATGTAAGCAATGGCATAGCTTGTCCAAGTCTTTGTCTGTCATGATCGGAACTGCGGACTGCTCGTAGAACCAGTAGAAATACGGTGGTCAGACAGGCGGTAGCTCCGGTAGTTCCAAGGCGTTCAGTCTCAGCTCAGTTGACCCAATGGAAAGCAGCACGCGTGTTGCAGTGGCAGTTGGTGGCGATGATCCGTGGTCAGGAGGCTGTCTTTCCCAGTTGCCTTCGTATTATTGCAAATGGCACACTGAAGTGCTTATGTTCGGCTTAGCAAGCAAGATAGCTTTAGCAAAGATTCTACAAGCGATATTGTGTTCGTGATAAGAATAAAGCAGGAAATCTTAAGATTTGCACTGAAAATGTGGCCAAATGGTTTGAAATCACACGTGCTTGAGTTCCTGAAGATTGTGCTTGCGCATTTTGTCCTTTTCGCATGCTGCACAAAGATTGCACAAGAAAATACTTATATGTAAGTACACTGGCATTTTTGGCACTTCATCCCCGTGAAAATGCATCTTAGCGTGCTCTTCCTGCGTCATGCTTACCGAACTTAAGATATTACAGCAGACTCATGCGAGCTTGGAGAATTGCAGTTAAGCTTGCTGCGAAGCTAGTTCTTTAGCAGTGTCATTATTAACTTCAACTGGCTGTTACAAAACAGCCCACGTAAACGACACGCTGCACTGAGACCTTAAACGTTACCCGCATGACTCACCCGTTCATCTACACGCTTAAAACATTCACCAAATAAAACGCTTTTGAGCACTTTTTCTAATTATTTAAGTAAAAGTCGTACTTCACCCATACATTTATGCCTTTCCATGCGCATCAAGAATAATATTTCTCTATTTTCAATGTATTTACTCTAACTGTGCTTATAGTTCTTTTAAGCTAACTAAACTATATGAAGCTAGTACTCTTTTAACACTCTGAATACTCGTTTATAGACACCCTGCAACGCAATTTGCGCATGACCTAAGTGCCATCTGCAAGTGAAGCACTGGGACGGTCAGCGTCAAAAGCAACAAAACGGGAGAAACTCTGTATGGCATTCGCTGCGACACTTTCGATCTCTCATCATGAGGCAAGACTGTCCGAGTTGTAAAAGCCTCGAAGCGCCTATGCTCAGCATATGACAGCACACGTTCGCGATCGATATCAGAAGCGCGAACAATTGCGAACTTGATATCGTTCAAGCGCAGTGCATAACACTCAGATGAGCGACGAAAAGTGAGGCACTGTCCTTTGGAATGGCGTATTATTCTTGTCGCAACTCTATTGGCCGGTGTCGGCGATATTGGGGCGGAAAATGAAAATTAACTGCACACGGTGCCTATGTACTTTTTTTGGAAAGGAATCATTCACTAGCACAGGTATAGCTTTTCGTGCAGAACATCTACAACCTGGCCCTTATATTTTTCTAAATGTGAACAAGCTTCGTCAGTCACTATTGGAGTAAACGTGCGATAAGGGCCTAATATTTAGAGGATCTGGCTCGTTTAGGGCATAGGGGACGCTGCAGGACTTCTACAAACAGGCTATTCAAAAGTCATTCTACGCTAGTACTATAACCGAATATGATATAGCCTTGAGTGGCTATACTTCCAGACAACCCTCGTTGTCTGGAAGTTCGCAAGGTATACAGAAATGAGTAGAAACAGGAAAGATTGAAAGTGTGGGACAAACACGAAGGTTGAAGAGAAGGACAGCAAAAAGCGACTACCGATTTCTCGCGGAATTGTAAATCCGGAGGTGCCGTCTACCTGAAGCTGAGGCTAAAGGGGTGTATTGCCTCTGGCGATGGGCCTTAAGTATCGAACGGCTGAACCACCACCATCCCCTTTTTCTCGGAACAGGATTACGTCGCACAGGTAATCACAGGAGGGTCCGTTACCCATGTGCTTGTGTTCGTGGTGCCGCAAAACACGAAACGCCGGCTCACGCAGATTTCCCTGCGGGCAACCTCGTAGAAAAAAGTACTTTCCTTTAGTCTATGAACAACAGATTTTTCTCATGCAGCAATGTTATCTCGTAGAGACGGATTCTGTGACATTAAAGCAATCCTAACATTTTTAAATGATGCCGGCCTACTGCAAGGCATCAGCCCAAAAAGGTCATAGCACATCTTCCCACTAGAGACCGCTGCTGCGAAAATGCCACATTGTAAAGCACGCGCCTCCGGGCTCTTGGGTTCAAGGGTGAGACATTATTGCTACTGCTCTAACACTAACAGCAATAATATGGACACTCCAAGCGCATTTCTGTCGTCACCGTCCTCGTCGTCGTGATGATCCGTGTAAATTAAAACACGATAACAATATCATAGTGCGCTGTACGCTGTATGTGCAAGTGAAAGGTTGCGAGGATCAGGCGACGATCGCGGTGCGATCTCGCACGCGCTATGGTGAAAGGAGGGGCGGAAACGCGCCGTCTTCTGTCGCACGCGAGGCAAAGGGGGAGGGGGGGGGGGACGAGAAAGGTGGGAGTTGCGTTCTACACCGGTGGCTGATCCTGAAGGCGCGGCCGCGCGGCCGCCGTTTTTTGACAGCGATCTGCGACGTGGACAAATTACACGCCCGCGCAGGCCTCATCTTCAAAACGATCTGCGATGTGGACAACGTGCTACTAGTGCCGATAGCTTCGTATGTGCTGTGCTTTCGACGTTTAGTATTTACGAATAGTGACGTTTCGATTCGAAGACCGAATCTAATGGGACAGTATTCAATTCGTTATTCGAAACTTTCGAATATTCGCACGCCCCTAGCCACCTGTGACAGGGACACAGTCTGCCGCGCGCTATGATTTAGCAGCTTAGTTTGCGTTGATGCGAGAGACAGCACGAATGTCAATTGGCTCGCTGCTGCAGCCGCGTTTCCCGAGTGCAGCGTTTTGACAGCGAGTTTCCGCGGTCATCGTGCGAGATGTGTTCATATTTACCTGTGTGCGCGTGACACTGCGATTGTTAATTTAGTTGGTACGCGAACGTTTGCCCGTTTATATGGCCGACAAAACTAATATCCGTATATCATATACCTGTATACTACTTTTCTATCACAATCGATGCTTCACCTTTTGGGCAAAACTACGACTTTTTAGCACATAATTTCTGCGTCGGATTAATTCATGTACAGAGCAGACCTCCTACTCTTAGCAAATACCGGCTTAAAACAACGCATATAGGGCGGAAAGTAGATCAAAATTTCGACGCTTATAAATGGCTCACTGTAAGCGGCCTACTGCGTATGCGGCTCTTGCTTATGCGGCCTACATTTAAATGGCCCATAGTAAGGCCGCTTGGTGAATTTCACGCATAACCCCAAATTTTATGCGGTATTTCAGATCAAATCTGTCCGGCTTACTAAGCGGCCAAAATCTTATGCGGCCCATTGGGTATTTTTTACCGAAAAAAAATTATTTTAAGACAGGCGCCATCCAAAGTGGTTTTGCGTGCTGTTTCATAGACATTGCATAGAACCACATTATAGGAAATTGATAACACAACACAAGCATGACAACGCACTTCACACAAACATGGGCACACTGGGAATCGAACCTGGGTACACCGCGTGAGGACCAAATACGCTAACCACTACTCCACATCCCTACGCTGCCGCGGAGGACTCGCACAGCTATTTGTAGATACATTTGTGTTTCCGAGGCTGTCGTTGTATGTCGATTGTAGGGTTGGTAATATCGATGACCGATTAATCGAATAATCGATTAAAAGTATCCCGCAATACGATTAATCGCCAGTGATGTCCACCGTTCATTTAATCGACTTAATCGATTAGGCCTGTTCGATTAATCGTTTTCGAGAGTTCGACAGGAGTGGCACGAGAATTCTGAAATCGTACTGGAATGGCGGCCCACGAGCAGTGTCTGTGCGGCTTGGGTGGAGCGACTGTCGACTGTCTTTCTGAGTCCCGAGTGATGCCGAGCCGAGTGCTTCCCCTCTCCCCCCCCCCCCCACCGCACATGCCGGAGGCTTGAAATGCCCTCACAATTCAAGGCACACTATAGCAACCCAGTCGTTGATCTTAGTACCACTGCCAGTCCACTAAAAATGTTTCACAGCATGCGCGCTGGCTTAGACCATGTATTTCATTGACATAGCGATGGAGTTCTATATTCTCGCGTGCTGGTTGTGTACCATTCAAAGTAGGTGTCGGTTTCACCCAAACATGCCAGCCAATGGACATTCCTTCGCTCTGTAGAAAAGATGATGTGGAATAAAATCCTAAACCACTGACTTCCTTTTCCCCTGTGTACATTGCATTTTCTTGCATATTTCAGTTGGACTTCACCTTTCACTTTTGCCATTTTTCTTAATTCTTCTTTAACTGTACTGTACTGGGATTCACTAGTGCATAGTGTACCTTATTAAAGCGAAGCTGGATATGTCTATAGTCGGATGCAACTTAAGTATGCAGTGAAGCCCCGCCCACGCCCTCATAACCGCCAGCCACTGTTCCTCCGCGAGGCTGAAAATAGTTCGTATTTCAAAGTTTCCCTGTTACCTAAATAAGGCGGTAACCACAAAAACAAAGTTATAAACGCGTAATTTTATACGTTTTCACTCAACTATTATAGCGGAAAATACAATACAAGTACAGTCGTATCAAGTATGACGACATTTTGAAAACGTCGCATAACGACGATTTTGTTTGCTTCTGTGATTGGTTGGCGGAGTAACACAACCCCGCGCGGTCCATCTACCTTTTGTGCCAACTGCTGTTTATAAATTTGTATCCTACTATAGGCGAAATCATATGGCTAGGCGAAATCGCCTGTGTACACAAAATTATCACCATCAGCATTGGCTCGAGCGACGTCGTCTTCTTCCGCACCTGGCTCCTTGGCGCCCTTCGAGTTGCGCTCGTGCTCGTGCTCGACATGCTCTCGTGCCACTGCTCCCGCGTTCGTCGTCGTCGTCTTCATCCACAGCTGGCTGCGTTGCCGCTAATCATTCCAGCGTAGAATTTCACTTCTCTTCTGTTGTCGTAATGGGGAGCAACCCCAGCAATTCCGGACATCGCCTTTAGTTCACAGCTTTTACACCACGTGGCGTACGGACCTTTAAGATTCGAAATTCGCGCGATGACGCACGAAGTGTACTGGACGATAACAGAATACACGTTGTAACAATAAAATAAAAATAAAAATAAGGACCACGCCAACAGATTTCACCGTCGAGCATGGACAAGCGTGAATCAGGAATAACTGATCTGATAACCGCCGCGCGTATAAGACGAGCGGCCAGCTAGTCTACTGTGAATCAGCAGTTTTGCTGCTATTGATAGTCGTTTAGAGGCTCAGCCCCGCTTCGAGAAAGCGGGTGCAGAATCTTGAAAGAGCGGCCTCCGCCCCCCCCCCCTTCCGTCCATCTTTTCCTCGTCCATCTTTTTGTCCGATCGAATCAAAAAAAAGCAAAAATGCCATTTTGTCGCTTCATTTCTCGAAAGCTGATTCTGAAATAATAATGTAAGCTTGCTAAATGGTCGCGATGGGCGCATGTTTCAGGATATGCAGTCGCATGATTGACACCCTTAATCTCGGTTGGCCTCAGTTTACGAGTCCATTTGCGCATTTGCGTGCAGGTGCCTTATCGAGTTATGTTCACTGCCACGGAATTTCTGTTTTTCGAAGGCGAAAGCCTTAGGTGCATGGCTATATTTTCGGTGCCATTGGCAGTGACCTTGGCGAAACCGCGCCATAACGAAAATGGCCGACACTGCAAAGAGTAAAATCACGTCAACAAAAGCTCGGATTGACGTCAGTTTTCTCAGGGAGGTTCCTGTGAACAAAGTAAATTAGTAGCTCTGTAAAGAAGATTTGCTACATTTCAGCCGAACACGTTTTCTAAGTTCTTGGTAAGCGACGGGTGTAAATGCAGAAAATCATCTGTAACTGGTCAGTGTTCGAAGACCTGCTTCACTGCACAGTGGCATAGCCAGAAATTTTGTTCGGAGAGGGGGGCTCACGTTGCAGCGCGGCCTCCTCCCGATAGAATTTGTCGAGGGATCAAATACATGAATAATAACTGCATTTCCATTGCCAATGTCATTGTATATTAGAGGCTGCAAAGAAACTACCGAACGCTACCCACTGTTAAGTAAACTATGTATTTTTTCATAAAAGAATATATTCGTATGTCCCAAAAATTGTGGCAGAAATAACTGATATCAATGCTTCCGCGTTTTTTTTTGTCTATTTAATAAGTAATGAAATTATCACACGTACTTTAGAACATCAGAATATCATAGAATTCCAAACCAGCAAAGCAGTGCATACAGCTGGTGCGAAAAACGTAAGGGCCATGAAAAGAACAAGTTGGGCACAAATATTTTGATAAATATTTGTCATTAAAGAACCTTGTTTACTTTTTTGTACAGTCGCGAGCAGAAGTTTGGAGACCATGGCATCAGCAAAAATTTTAAACATATTGAAGCGCAGCTGCACGGCCCCGAATTGGCTTAATACGTTGTATTGGTCCATCACGCGCACGTAGGCTTGCGCTCTTGATTTCAGCCGGAATGCCCAGGCTGCGAAGGAAAAAAAAATAAAATCGTGGCAGCAGAGAGGCTCGGCCTTTCTGTACCGACGTGGGAGCGGGTCGCTACGTGCTGACGCGCGTTCCGAGGGAACGTAATAAAGCTTTATCCTACCATCCTACCATACCTTTGGTCCACAAACTTTTGCTCGTGACTGTACATATGCAACGGCCAGGGAAAACCCTCAATTGCGCTGTCCTTCGTTGCAATAGATTGCGCATGAGCAGTTGTTACCGGTCGTGTATTGTAATTACATCGATAATATAGTCGCAGCAGTGAGTACATATAAGAAGCAGGAGTTCTGCAAGATGTAGATTAGAATTGCGAAAATAGAATGGAATATACAAGTGCGAAGATACAAGTTGATAAAGGGCACAAAAGTGTCACTGGTAACAAAATGCACTGTTTGTATACACAAAGCCTTGCAACAAGATGTTTAAATATATGTACAAGTATCCAAAAAATCCACGTATTTAAGTAAACGTCACTGTATGTAATGCGTCAAACAAGACAAATAGACATGTAGCGCAGTCACACATAGTAGTAGCTTTACGCATAGAAAGACAGACGATCCCGGCAAGAACAAAACTATGATAGCAGAAATCGTGATATGTTCCACAAGGACCACCTGTTGGGCTAGTTGGTCTAACATAGTTACTTTCAGTTTGGCAGAACAGTTTGGTTCTCCTAGAAGCTGACAAGGAAGGTGGATTTGTTGTGATGCCGAAAGCCATGTTCAACGAAAAAACCCAAGCGGCAGTGGACAAGAACTTTGTGGCTGTTTAAAAAAAGTGCAGTGAGGGTTAAGACTAAGTTCATCAAATTTTATAAGGACTTGGAATTGAATGTTCTTGCTAGTTCTATTAGAAATAGTAAGGGGAACAGTCTGAATGTTTTCTTTTCTGCAAAAACACATAAGGCAGATGTCCCTTTCAGAACCATTGTGAGCGAAGGGGGGGCTTGGCAAAAGAAGGTTAATCAGTTTTTACTGAAGAGCCTTAAGTAACTCACGGTTGTTGATCCTTTCCGCGTGAGGAAATCTGAAGAAGTCACTGAATATGTGAAACACAACGAGAGTATAGATTATGGCTTGTCTGTGGACGTTGAGGACTTGTTTTATTCAGTACCCCAAGATGAGCTTTTAGTTGCTGTTAGGAAGTGCATTGAACAGAGTGGCGAATGCGATTTCCAAAACTCCGCTTGCTTGTCGATTCATAATTTAACGCTTTTAGAATTTTAGCTTAGTGTAACATTTATTGCTTTTAACGAGCAGCATTTTTCGCAACGCAGAGGAATGTGTATTGGGTCTTGCGTGGCTCCGATTCTATGCGACATATTTTTAGCTGATATTGACACTGCGCTTGATTTGGCTTTTAATGGGGGGGAAGGTATTCAAAGTGCTTCGGTACGTCGATGACTTTTTAATTCTTTTAAAGAAAGAGGACGGTTTCACTGCCCTTGGGAGTATTTTAGATGTTTTTATTCAAGCGGGGCAGGGTTTGAGTTTCACTCATGAATTTCTTGGAACTGAGGGCTTACAATTCCTGGATCTCAGGCTAAAATTTAGTGTAGGCTATGTTTGCTGAGAGTACCTCCCACGGGTTAAGAAGTGTCTCCTGCCTTTTGACTCTGCCCACTCTAAAATAGTAAAAAGGGGCATCGCATTACAATGTCGGGATGCTGCGCTCCGTAAGTCATGCCCGCATTCAATGCAGCAAAGCCTTCCCAATCAGATTGGTCGCCTTTTAGCAGCGGGATTCCCTGAGTTGCTTGTTGTTCCGGTGGCCGAGTCTATCCTGCAGAGGGTAAAGAAGAGAGCTGGAGCGGAAAGGGCTGCGACCCAGCGATGGATGGCGACACCCGTAGCCATGCCTTATATGCATCAGGTCTCGCACAACCTGAAGAAGTTCGCGAACAGGCATCGTATTCATGTGGTCTTCACGGCTCCTAATAAGCTATCCAGGCTCTGCCCTCGAATTTGCGATGACAGGAAAGAAGGTTGCCAAACAAGCCAAGATAGCCGCTTCATGGGGTGTGCGACAGGAGTGGCATACTCCGTCCCCTTGTTGTGCGGGAAGGTGTGCATCGGCCAAACCGAACGGTGCATAAACGACCGGCTCAGGGAGCATGCGCTAAAAGTTAAGAAAAAAAGGACAAGTATGCACATTTCGTTGCCCACATCATTACATGTGGTTTTACGTGTGGTTAGGCACGATTTTATGAGACCACTATCTTAGTCAAATCAACAAACTACGCGGCTCGAGTGGCTCTAGAAGCATTCTACACCCACAAGAACTCAGATATTTGTATAAGCGAAGCGTCAATTCTTTTGCACAGTGCCGAACTGAACTATTTGAACTCTGTGACCTGAGGGACATAGTACTGTTAATTTTTTTAGATTTCTTTTTATCACCTCGCATGGGAAAGGGGCGTGACACTGGTGTACGTGGTTCACCTTATAAATCGGAGGGTTAGTTGACTGATTTAAACGGTTGGTAGTAGCGCTCCTCCGCGTCTGTCGTGTCTTCGTGTGTGTTGTGCGTACTTTTTTGCGCTATGTCTGAAAGGAACTCGTGATATGTACTTGGGCCATGCGGCGGTCGCGACAGCACCATATGGGTAGATAATAGAGGAATAATGCAAAAATCAGTACGAAAGTGTGTAATTTAACTGCCTGCAGAGCGGCGACAAATTTTCTGCACCCAAAATTAAGGAAGGGTATTGCTTCGGCTCAAAACAGAAGTAAAAGCGGGTAGCTAAAAAGGAAAGAAAAGACCAAACGAAAGCCACAGATGATGCGGCAAGTTAAACAAACCAATATCCGAGTGTGTTTGTTGGGAAGCGCCGCGAGGGCCGGCATTCAATAAACAAGGTCGGTAAAAATTGGTTACTGATGTCCTCGTAATTTTCGTTTTCACACGATAGATTTGATCATGATGCTACCTGTTTGAATAAACGGCGATAATTTCTGCGGTTTTACAAACTAATGAACAGTCATACGTTTTAATAATCACGCGTTTATGTACCTGAAGGAACAGAACCTTTACTTGCATTGATTTTTGCCGCTTTCCTATCTAAAGGACA
Organism: Dermacentor silvarum; assembly: GCF_013339745.2. Taxonomy (NCBI): domain Eukaryota; kingdom Metazoa; phylum Arthropoda; class Arachnida; order Ixodida; family Ixodidae; genus Dermacentor; species Dermacentor silvarum. The sequence goes on from NC_051162.1 coordinate 65,551,206, forward strand.
AACTTCACTCGGCGGGAAAGTTTAGTGAAGCGGTCAATGACTTCGGACACGTTGATGCCGACGTCTCTGTGGACGTCGGCGTCCTTGTTGAGCCAGACCTTGTCGTCCGCAAAAAAGAACCGCCTCAAAAATAGGCCGTTAACTTTCTTCTGTTTTCTCGTATTTTACTTTGCCTGCCTAACCATGTGTTCCTCAGACATTGTAGAGCGCAAGTAGTTTTTCTAATCTCATGTTAAAAATATACTATCTGCGCTTGAAGTGGTCACTGGAACGGTGGCTAGAATCTGAAGCCGTTTCTACACATTTACATAGAACCTGCAGTCGCAATGAGAGAGGGCATCTTTTCCGGTGCTAAAACCTAAAAGTACTCCTTGGATGTCGTTGGCATCCTTGTTTAGGTACCTTGTAAAGAACCGCCTCAAAAATAGGCCGTTAACTTTCTTCTGATTTCTCTTATTTCACTTTGCCTGCCCTGGTCCAGCTTATCGATCACATCGGGCGCCCTTCCTGAAAATGTTTGGAGAAAATTATCAGCTGCCGGCTGGCAGTCACGGTCCTATTTAGTATTTTCGTGTGTGTGGAAGATTGCCAGCGCGGCCTTCAATTTCTGAAACGGCTTGGACACGAGGGCTCCAGTGCGCGCATGTTAGCTCAAGTTTATAAGAACATTAAACGCATAAAGTTCCAGAATTGAAAATCTAAAGCACGCCTTTGGAAATGTCAGTGCACCTTTCGCGTCATAAGTTTATGAGAACTTTATACCCATAAAGTTTCGGAATTGAATTCCATGCGCTCCGCAGATTCCGCGGCCGCTGCGAAATGCCACAACGCGCCCGCTCGCTATCGAAAAACCCTTGAAAGATTGTGCTCGGATTTGGCTCCTTGGGTTATGCGAGTCCAGGGGCGCGATCTTGTACGCGTTCCAAAATGGAGCGGAGGCGTTCCGTTCCATCGAGCCGCACACGATTGGTCCATTTGAACCGCGACGTTCAAATTGACCAATCGTGTGCGGCTCGATGGAACGCAACGCCTCCGTTCCATTTTGGAACGCGTACAAAATCGCGCCCCAGGTGCCAAGGGCGTTGCGACGGAAACCAGCCCGAGTTCGCAAAAGTGCGTGCCGAAATCTGTTTTCGAGCGTGAAAAGGACATTGTGGACAAAATCCAGAATTATTCCCGGCGCCGGTGGTTGTTCTGGTCGGCGGTTCATGCCAGCAAGAAATTATTTCGGGGGGGGGGGGGGGGGGTCTGAAGTTCCATCAGTGCTGCTACTGCTACTACTACCCCTACTGCTACTACTAGTACATTATTAATAAATAATTATTATAGAAGAAGTACAACAACAATGACAGCTTTACATGAGATCCAACGAAGTGTTTTAGCATAAGTGATGCGAATGTTCCATTGCGATTATAGAAAAGTTTTCATGTGTTAAATTTGTCGATTTGATGCAGATTGACAGTGGAAGCAACATTCTTTGGCTTACTTATCGTGATTATTTTTTTTTCATTTCCCACAAACCACATCTCCACTATTAAATCTCTTAAGCAAACTTTAGTGGACTCTGGGCTTGGATTCCCGTGTACTGGTGAGGGATAGTGCCCCTGTATACGCAGGGCCTCTCTTTTCCTCGCGCCGCCATCACCGCCGTTGGCCGAGCGTCGTCACGCCGTGACAAGTAATATAAGTCGTTCTACTCGGCACAGAAAATAGAAAATGGCGGAAACAACGCCGGTATACCACTTGCTTCAGCTCTTGTGCCATCCGTATCGGCAAAGGCGCGTTCCCACCACGGCGTCAGGCCGCACATCTGGCCGCTTAAGCCGGAGCAGCGGTCTCACTCCTATCGCGTGCACTCGAGCAGTATACACGCTCCCCCTCGTCGCCGCGCAAGAACTATTTGCAGCAACTCTGAGCATGACGGGACGCTGCGCACCGGGGCTGCGCAAATCGCAATGAAAGTGGGAAAGCTGTTTACTCTGCGCCGTACAGACGGACCGTTGTCGTCTACAGTAGTCATTAATGCGAAAACATTACATGAGCCATGAGGCAGAAAAGCCGGCGTCATCCACAACGAGTGGTATCAAAAGTCAATGTGACTTCGTCAGCGTCTTGAATGAAATCAGTAGTAATAGAGAAGATAGTAAATGGTATGACGACGTTAATTAGTAGTAATTATGGGTAGTTATTGTGAATTAAGGTGAATTACAGTGAAGTGAAATAAAGTTACAAGTTAGAGAAGGGTGACTTAAGGTGGAGTCAAGTGAATTAAGGTGAAGTAAACTATATTACAATGAATTAAATTTGGTTAAGGTGGATTAAAGTGGATCACCATATCAACTCGTAGCTACTTGGCGAAGAGTTCTGAATGGTTGTGGTCTGGTGATTAATGAACGCAGAGAAAAGAAAGTGAAGGAAGGATCGCAAACAGATTGTAATACTTAAGAAGTCTTTATTGGTAATGACTAAGAGGAGTCATAATGCATTCGCATTCAAATCACGTAAGGATACTTAAGGTACAATTTTTTTTTGCCCATGGGCCGCCACAGGGCTATCGCTTTAAACCCCACCGCGCCTCTGCCCGCCATATAACGCTTTGCAGTAAACCTTCTCTGTGATAGCGTTCATGATCCACCAATAAAACCCGCCATGTTTGGCTACGTCACAGTGCACAGCTGTCGCTTTAATATCAACAATCTTTTTAATCTTCGGCGCGAACGTCCGTCACATCCAATTATCCTCGCGCTGCAACGGCAGCCCCTGCCACATCCGAGTTTCACCCCACCGCCCGTATATTTCGGCCGGCAGCATGCTGCACTGTAAATGCTTGAAGGGGTCTGCTGCGTCACGGCGGGAAGCTCCCCTCGCTAGAAACCGGCGAAGTTTCTGCGCACGCTAAGAGTGCATGTTTATTTCCCCTTAAACACTACAATTAGCAACATCTAGGTTTCTTTTTCTTAAATTTTTGCGCGCAAACAAACAGGGACGAAGAAAAGGAGACACAAGGACGAGCGCTTTCTAACAACTGATGTTTATTATTGAAGAACCTGTTCCAACTAGGCCGACTCGCAGTTATGATCTAGGTTTCAAAATTTTAATTAAATTATCGGCTTTTACGTATTATCAGGCACGCTGTAGTTAGGGACTCCGGAATAATTTGGACCACCTGGGGTTCTTTACCGTGCACCTAAATCTAAGTACACGGGTGTTTTCACATTTCGCCCCCATCGAAATGCGGCCGCCGTGGCCGGGATTCGATCCCGCGACTTCGTGCTCAGCAACCCAACACCATAGCCACTCAGAAACCACGGCCGGTCGGAACAGATAGGAAATTGAAATGAATCACATGCATCAAAGTTTGCATTGCGAGTATTATGAAGTACATTTTTAGTTTTTTTTTCTTGCAATTTATGATATATGGCAGTCTTTGTGATGACTTCAATTTCCTGTTTTACGTTTAGGCTACTGACACTGCAGAAACTATATTTTTTGTCATAATACAGAATACAGGCACCAGAGTGCGGCTCATAAACACATCGGTATAATGAGGTGTAATTTGTGGATACATTTCTCACTATGGGTAATAATGGAGCTCCTTTCTCGCAAATATGTGTCTTGGGTCAGAGCACTTATGCTGAAAGTGGACTGATTTTCCGTGTTTTCCGTGGAGCTACCGAAGTGACTGTGAAAGCCTTTCGCTGTTTAAAGGTGTAAGCCTTTCGCTGTTTAAAGGTGTAAGCCTTTCGATGCCAGGCGCCTGAATTATACACAAAGAACGCGCTCGTCCGGAACCAGAAAAGTCGCAAGCATCATGCCAAAGTCGGGATTACCCTTCTACGGGTTAGTCGGGTCCTTGACAAAAAAAAAAGAAAAACCGGGGAGTGACAAGTCATTTTTAACGACGGGTGGTCGTTCTTATCGTGATCACACATGACGACTTGCGCCAACGTACCGCGCTTTGTCGGGAAGCTGTGATGATTCATTCTTTAGAAAGGGTATTTATTTTTTCCGCAACGTTACTAACGTCATCGGGGCAGATTTAAATATATAAAGGTCACGAGTCAGGCAGTGGTACCCTAGGTGAAATGAACGCCCGAGAAAGTTGGACTTGTAGTCGCTTTCTTTTGGAAACGCTGATAACGTCGCAGTTTAAACCACAATTGAACTTCGTACAGAGCATTTTTACCAACAGCTTAACAGAAGGCTATTCAGTCGTGATATTAAACTTATAACTTTTTAGCAGAGACACTCTCACATGACTTCAACATATATACAATAAAGGGCTCTGTAATTTCCACCGTGACTTAACCTAGGTACGTTGGCGCACTTGATGTAATCTCGTCAGCCTACTCACATATACCGCATTACTAATCATATCTACCATGGCCTCGGCTACATCCCAAGAAGCAATTGCCTACCTCTTCTCATTGCTAAAGATTCTGTAGGCGTAAGACAGGCCAAAATTAGAATATGAATGCCCTGTATGGAATTAGCATGGAACCTTCAGTGATATAGAACGTATGCATTACACTCGAGTCTGTCCAGAAACGGGCAGTAACATTAATTTACTCTGACTATTCATTTATCATCAGTGTTAATAAACAAAAATCATGCTGAGCTTCTATCGCTAGGTTTGCGTCGTGAAGTCACCTGACCTTGCACAAGTTCTAAAATTCTACGCTCTAATATTCCATCATCAAGAGCTCGGCGCTTGTCATCACGTATAAGCTAAAAAGCAGCCTGGCCTTCAGGACGTATAGTCAGCGTCCAAAGCTTTCGCATGCCTCAAGCTGAAAAAATATTATATTTCCACGCCTGAGGCACGGATCGGGGCATTCGGATTTACAGCGTATACTATTCTAGAGTAAACAAAAGTTGTGCATACTTTTACTGGCTGTGGGCGTGGCTGCGTTGAAAATGAACTTATTCGCAGAATCTCGGCCGCGTAAACTTTTGACGGTGACTGTGCCATTCAACACCTGTATTTTCTTTATTCTGCACATGTTTTTTAATGAATGGCCTTCCAGGCAACGTCATGCAATGCTTACACCTGGTTAATTTTCAGGACAGCCATCTCAGACATGATGTATTAAGTATATGAACTGAACTACTATGTAGTGTCATTATTATCACCTATGAGGTGGAATAAATTTGTGAACAAATAAAGGATAATAACATTGCCTATGAAATTTTACTCAAATCTCAGGACTACTTCAAAATTTCGCCTGTTCGTCTTGTGTACCTCCCTATGCTTTCTAGGAAACTGAAAGGGATAAAATCAAGTGTGAGATTGACATGTCCTGTGGCACCATGGCAGAAAAGGGAAGGTTTGGCTTAGTAGGACCATGTGAAAGGTTCAGCTGCCGTTGTGCTACTCACACACACGGAACGACACTTTTGTATTTTATTTATAGGCAGTAGACAAAATGATAAATGATGCTCAGTGCACGCTGGCGTGATCTTGACAAAACGACCGTACCGATATGGGTCATAAACGATTCTAATAAAGGAACATTTCTGCTAACCCTCACGGTCCTTTCTCATGTTTCTTCAATTGTTCAAACATATTAAATTTAGGGTAGAAGAATATGCGCACATAATTACTAAAGAATTGCACCAGTAATCACATAATGCATCTTCGACCTGATTCAGCAATAGAGTTAGTCAAGAACAGAACAGCAGAATGCTATATGGCAACTTCGGTAATTGTAGCCGAAAACAGTGTCTTCTTGCACAACTTTGTGGGCATAATTCAAAAAGGGTGTGGTCTGTGATTGGAGTCGTTCTCTATTTTTACACGACAGGCTACATTAGGACGTCCCAGAGTCTTTTCGCATAATTTCCAATACTCCTCTGCGTAAGTTGTGGTAAAAGGGTAAAAGGATATGAAGACTTTTAGTATTTCTGGAATTTTGTGAAGGTATATGGGAATGGTTCAAATGATAGGACACGTGCGCTGCATATTGAGGGTAGAATGTTTATGTTTCGAGGTACTGGTTTGTACTAAGCAAACACGCTTGTGCAATAATTCGGACAGCCTTCATTTGCACTGAAGGTCAGGTATACGCAAAAATTCTGCTTTGATATAATGCAAATACACTCAGTCAAATAGCTTCAACTGTATTCCTTTGTAAAAATACTACGTCTGGGGCTGCAGCCAACTTTTCTACTTCTGCGTCTTTTAATTGCACACACTGGGCGCTATTTATTTTTGTGGCACGTTTCAAGCCGCACAAGAGTTGCACAAAACACGCCTTTCCCAAGACGTAGCTGAAAAGGCAAAATATTTCTTAGTAATGTTTTCATAAATATTCACCTTAAGAAAGAAATGTACTTTCAAAACACGTTACCTGGGTTTATTTTCCAAAATACAATATACCTAAAGTGCAAAAGATGATTGGAAACACGTTCGCATGTTCTCTAAACCAGCCAGCAATTTTTTTAGGAAGACGTTGGTACAGTAGAAAGAAACTAAACAAGAACCGTAACCAAATGTCCTGCATTTCGGAATATGCCATCGGGTGGAAAATTGCCAAACTAAACAGCGACAAAGCGATAAGAAGCAGCGCGGCACAGCTGGCTTCGAACCTGCGAACTCACGATCGTGGTTATCAGCGATCTTGATCTGTGGTCGCTCAACACGCTCGGCTACCGCTTCGAAGCGCTGCTGTTGGCTAAAACTAGGTTTATATATGTACCACAATAAATTCCGCGAAATTTTTATGAAAACTGCGATTTTGGAACGACTTCTTTGCCATTTCAAGAACTGCTGCTGCAACTAGCTGAAAGCTGATTCATTGAAGTTGATAAATCCCCAGGAATGCGTCAGTCAATGCAATAGGTTCATCGCAAATTGCTTTTTACTGGCCAAAAAAGTCTCCAAAATTTTGGCTTTTCAATAGACTCCCATAACTGAAACTTCACCCGCAATATGGAACGAGTTTTCTGCCGTAAGTAATGGTACCACTTGCATGTTATTTCGGGCTAAGCGCCAAGAGCCTATTTCCACGGGAATATTTTAAAACACGGCTTCTATGATTAGTTATTTGGAAAAAAAAACGACGCTCTCCCGTAGAAAACGCGTATGTTTTCAGAGGCGGCCGCTAGAGGCGCTGTTCGGCGATGTCCCAAATTCCTGGTAATGTATAACAATTTTACACGCCTTTAATTTCAAAATATTTTTCTTTTAGGCTCATGGTAACTACGAGGCTATTCTTTTATTTTGTTTTTAATGCCTCCCCATAATTTTTTTGTATGCTACATACTGGGGCCGGATTCACAAAAACGTTCTCACGCTAAAACTGTTCGCAGAAGCAGGTGTCAGCCAATCGTGGTGCAGCACTTACGATCGAAAAGCTTTGTGAATTCGGCCCCTGGTGCTTTGTTACTCTGTTTTAGATCTTGTTTGGTTTGGGTATCACTTCTTATAATGTTACCTTGAAAAAAGTTTTATTGCGTGTATACATGCTCCCCGCTATAATCCTCCTCGAGCGAATATGGGACTGCGGGATAAATAAATGAAAGGCTGTTCCAGTGACTGAATCGTCCTGGTTCTGTTTTCAAGAAGGCTTAAATGTGCGTGCGATGAGGCGAAATTTAGTCACGGTGTTACGCAGGCTAATAACCAAAGTGGTCAATGCAGCAATAAAACATATACGTACCACCGCAAATATACACAGGCTTCAAGCGTTGAGTTGTACGAACAATGCTGAAAATGTGTTCCTATATTAAAGTTTTACCGCATGGCCTGCATATTGGTTCTTGGTTCACTAAAGTCCTGTTATTCTATTGATGGTCTAGTCGTATGCACGCCGTCATATGCAACAGTTGTCGCCTTGCGTCACCCTTGAATCACCTGTTAACAATAAGATTGTCGAACTTAGTGTGTCCTAGTGGTTTTTCCCACATTCCTTTGGTGCGAGATATCATTTTGTAGTTGGATTCATGATCTGTCTCGTTAGCGAATTTCTTGTAAGGATAAGACTATGCCGCGTGCAGTTGGGCCTTTTCTCTGTGCTCTATTGTGTCTGACTAGCGGCATTTTCAAGCTCAGTACATTAAATAAAAGAAGCAAAACAATGCAGCACTTACACCATAGAACATTCATTTGAAGAGCACAAATTTTTCATGTGCCAAGAAAATGACAACGTAAGGGTGTGTAAATGGTGTCATGCCACCCAAAAAGCGTTTAGCATTTAACGAGAGTGCAGCAGTCAGCTGCTCAATATCGTATTTGACCGTTTTTTCCCCAAATCTCTACGCAACGCCGCCACACACGTCGAACTGCGGTAGAAGACGAACACTGTCGAAAATGTTAACTTCCTATTGAGAATGCTTATTTTAACCAGAAAAAAAAAATTCTGCCGACTTTTTTCTAGGGCAGTATGGGCTCTAAAGAAAGCAAGTGCTAAGATCCAAAAACAAAGAGTTGATAGACTATCACTATCCGCTTTCAAAAGCACAAAGCCAATTTGTCTTGTTTGTGGTAAGTCCACGTCTCGGCCGCACGAGAGTGGAGCCACGTGTGCAACTTTCAATAAAAAACGACTACAGCGCAAAAGCTTGTAATACTCGCCTTCGCGCACTACCGTTAAATGTCGCACGTTTAATAAAAGGAAAAGAAAAATGAAGCAGCACTGTGCTTTTTGATCACCTCGGAAGGGGACTACTTCCAAGAACGCCGAACGCAAATGACTCTACCTACTGCAAAAATGTTTAGGTGTTTCCGTCGAACGAGACAGTGACCTTATGTTAATGTATTGAGACGCTGCCCAAAACAAACAGGAAGAAAACAAGAAGAGACGGGAAAGAGCGCACACTACCTAATACCACCATTTTTGGGCACTTGTACTTTGGATTCACTTTTAAAGCAACGGCTTGCGCGAGAGAATATATCCATTTTTCCAACAAGGAATCGACCCACCACCCGAAATTCTCTTTCTGCGTGCTGATATGCGTCATCCAATAGAAAACCGGATTTACAACATGTCTATGCCACCATATCCGCAGTGGCAGACACCAAGCTGCTTTTTGTAAACGACACGCTGTGCCCCATTTGCTCGAAAAAAATTATCGGCACTCAGTCGCAAGAAGACAGAACTGCGCCTGTATTCGAAACTTGTATGTGTATTGCGCCTGGCTTGAGCGTAATAAGTAATAATAATATTAACTACAATAATATTAACAATAAGGTCAATTTCGCCCGACAGGCGAATCACTGATTGCGACAGAAATTTACTAGACAGCTGTGCAAACTGAGGTTAGTCGTTTTATCAGCTGCATAAACGGCTGTAAACATTCGCTTACTAACTAAGTTAACCTGCACGTTGTCACGCGCGCACAATCACAAACGAGCACATTTCTCTCGATAAGCGCGGACACTCGCTGTCAAAACGATGGCGTGGGGGAGAGTGGCAGCAACAGCGAGCGAATTGTCCATCGTGCTACTTCTAGCTTCAACGCTAACTAATTGCGCCGAGAATACACCACACACGAAGGCATCAGGGGCACCTTAACGAAAAGCTATTCCAAACTGATTCTATTCTATTTTTGCAATCAGGCCTCCTTGATTGCCCAACTTCACTTGTATTTAACGCAACGTAAAGGAAAAATATTAGCGTAGCTTGCAAGGGAGGCGCAATGCTACAGAGAAAGAGGAGCTGATGGGCACCTAGCTTGGCATGGCTTTTGGACTAGGCTAAGCACTACCAAGTCATTCCCAGCATTTTCCGGAATTTATTGATCATTTATCGATTATCGATTAGCTGCTGGTTGACTATCGATTGTCTATCGATGAGAGACTAAGCTTAAGTAGTCCCAACCATGCTTAGCTAGACTTAACCAGGCTCAGCTTCGCCAGTTCACAGAGGTATGTGTCATTGCGCTTGAACGCTTTCTGCACTACCGCCAGGATCGGCCCACAATTTCTGTCCGCAGGTTACGGACTAACGCTCGGCTTAAACAGCTCCGCTGTTAAAAAACCGCGAGAGCTACTCACTCTTATATGACGTGTGCACACTAATTATGCATGTGAGACCGAACAACAGAAAAATATTATTTTTCGATTCCATGTCTTTTTACCATCAGCCATCCGCAATTGGTCAAAAGTTTTCGGGCTGCGTCCACTTCGCCTGTCTGTCACCTGACGTCCAAAAACCGTGAAAAATCACTGCGTCAAGGTGGCTTGTACGCATTAAAGATGCATTATTACCCCGATCAAAACTTAATTTTCTTTTTAATAGCCGGACACTGCCCCGTTCCGACATCAATAGAAGGTGGGTACCCGCCGATCGCTCTGGCACTGGCTAGTCGGAGCTGCCGTGGAGAATGGATTTATTTGCCTATATTAAAAATTTTGCGTGACATTATATGGTTGTAGAGTCCTTTCAGCACGAAAACGACATCGCTATGTCAAATTTTCTTCACTGAAGATTCGTTTTAGCTGCATTGTTACGTTTCCGTTGCACGCCGACGTGATTTTATAGCAGACACCGAAAGCTAAGTAAGAAGAAGCAGGGCAAACGCAGGCGCCGGCAACACCCTGCTCATCAGGTTATCTACTTTCACTGCTCTAGCCCGGCCCCACGTTACGCCCTCCACTTCTGCGTGCTCATCGCCCTTGGTCAGCCAATCAGGTAAGATATACATGTTAAGTTAGGCAATGCTATTCCTTTTGAAAGCAAACAACATGTGACCTCCTATAAAATAGGAGAGCGTTTCAATAGCCTTCTCAAACAATGCTGCGAGTCACCGCCCGATGCTTGCGTTGGCGGTTACGTAAAATGGACATCAGGTGATTAGAAGGAAAACAGATTGGAATAGTTTTACGTCATAGGGTCCCAGCCATCGGCCCGCCTAGGCTTTGTACCCAGCGCAGATCGCTTTCTAGATCGGGGCCGCGCGGCCGCGCTCAGCCGCGCCATACGTAGCCGCCACGGGAGTAAAACGTCCCCCACTTTCCCTGCGGCCTTGTGCGCGATGGAAGAAGGAGCGCTTTTTCCCCGCCTTCCTCCCTTGCGCACGCGAGACTGAGCAACCATTCTTTGCTCACCCTCTCATGCTTTCACTTTACCCATACCACACGGCACGCAGCCACGATGTTATCGCACTTGGACATTATACGAAACATCACGTTGATGACGACGGCGGAATTGTGCCTGGAGTGTCCATATATTTGCAATCGCAATAAAATTATGTGGATCTGACTCAGTGTGGTAAGCAGAGTAAGCTAAGCTTTCTCTGCTGTTTGCTTTGACTGACGATAGTACACGGTGATCTTAACAGTGAATGTTTAATTTCTTCAGCCTTTAGTGCAACCCGAGAGTGGTGAGTTGATGTTCTGCGTGCACCTGTTTGTCCGTGTAATACACACAATTTACAGCGAGACGTGCTTGCTTGAGGCATTGTTGTGCGCCGTTTTTCATAACCTTCGAGATTGAGTCACCAGGCTTCTAAGATGAATCTGGCACGCTTCCACTCGCACCGTCATCATACGGCATCCGGCCGCGATGTTATCGCAGTCGGACTTCACACGGAACATCGCGGCGACAGCGAAGGCGACGCGGATGACGTCGGCGTAAATGCGCCTGGAGTGTACATATAACTGCTTTCACAATAATAATAATAATAATAATAATAATAATAATAATAATAAAAAAAGTTGCAGTGGCTCAGCTCGGCTATGCCAGGATATACGTAGCGTTAGCAAAGGTTCAGCTGATTATTCTTAGCTTTCCTGGTTGTCTAGATTGTCAAGGATTAGCTTGATTGTCATGCTTACTGCTGCTCCAATGACACACACGCGGTATACGTATTATGTGGCACAGGTATATTTATTTTTGCGCTTTGCTAGACGTTCTTCCCTTTGCTCCAGTGTCTCCGCAGCACGTTTAGCCTTCTTCTGTTCATTCCTCCTACGCTCAACTGCTAATTGCCAGGCAACTACTTCGGGATCCGATGAGTCAAGCTTCTCCGTTCTTCTGCGCTGTTGAGCAGCATTTGCGCTCTCCTTCTCCATGGCTATGCCACACTGGCAAACGCCAGTCAGAAGCGCAGCGGCTCCAGCGCAGTGTCAGACGGCGACTGCACAGCGAGCGCGCACCGGCGCCAGTGCGTCTACCACGGCTACGACGTCACTCCTCTGGAATGCGCAGACCGGCGGCGGTGAGTCGCGCGCGGCGGCGGCGGAGTGCGCGAGAGGTGCCGGCTCCGGTGGCTCCGGTGCGCAAGCCGTGTGACATCACTGATCCTTGCGCATGCGCAGCACGGCTCTTGATGTGCCGCGCGAAACGGGCTTGGCTAGGCCAGTGTAGCTAACGCTACAAAAAGTTGTGTACGGGAAATACCGCTGCCATAAACTAGAAGCTTGTTTCCCCACAGTACGACTGAGTCTGTGGAGAAACAAACGCATTGTATGATTCCTTCGTATTTCCAAGCGATTTGGTGCGACTACATTTAAAAGCCCGGAATCAGGTTAGTCATGTCCGAACGATCGTCAGACCAGTGTTTTGCTGCGCTACGAGGACATTGTAAGAGTCACTTTACGAGAGGAAATATTCCCGACAAAGCGGGGCTCCGAGACGTATTCTCAAGAGATTACCAATTTGCTCAGCTAAGCAATCGTGTGGCTCACAGCAGACCCTACAACAATTGACCCGGTGTAGTTCAGTGGTTGCGGCTCCACTTTCTCAAACCTTCACAACCTTACCTTCGCGTATAACGTGCGAGATTTGCGTACACTTAACAGGCACGCATGATTTTAGTTATACTTCCGAACTGAAAAACGAAATCACGCAGAACCTCCTCTGGGAGTTGCCTAAGTATGCACAACCATTGTGCCGCTTGCTAATCCCCACGCTGCCCGGTGTCATCATCAATGTTATGAAACTTGATTCGACCAGCATAAACCCTTATAAACCCTCATCGGTCGTTATCAACCTTATCGAACACGATCCGACCCTTACGAACTATTATCGGTCCTTATCAACCTGTATGTCCAGCTAAGCTGTTACAAAACCACCACTACAATTGCTGAGGGAGCATGCAATGTTTATTCATGGTTCGGATGCTTGTTTTGCACTTGTTCTTTATTGAAACGTGTGCTGTTCTGTGTATTGTATGGGTGATCTGAATGAATGTATGCGCTCTTCGCTTCACTTCGCTGAGCGCTTCTAGCCTCTGCTTTACGTGGTTATGAGCCATTGCCTTCGTCTTACGTGACGGACGGACAAATTTCTCATTTGGTAGGCATAGAAATGCTTATGCATTTAAAACTAAAACGGGATGGTTTATTAAACGAGACGAAGCTGCTGATTTTCGCTGTAACACGGGGACTATCTTTTCCTCTTTATTTCGTTCCGTCGCGCGCACTATAGATCATGAGTGTTTCCTTTCAATTTGTTTTTACACTGATAATATTCAAACCTTCGCATTGTCGGCATATTGCACTAAACACACGCTTCACACGTAACAAATTAAGTAAACACCTAACAAGTAACACGTAAACACACGTAACAAGTGCTCTATTTGGCGATGTCCTTTTGCGTAAAAAATTTGCCTAATACTAAATCTGTCTAAGCACCTTATCTTTCTAAATACCAAATGAAACACTTTACCATGCACCGAAACTTGAGAAAAAGGGGGGCGCGCAACTAGGCTTCGCGCTTCGATGGCACTCCATAAAGCCATTTGGCCCGCTCCTTCTTGCAGAATCTAACACCATCATCTTTTCTTATACGTCATGGCGCAAATATGCATCACAGCTGCACATTCGTGTCCATTTTTGACATGGTCCGCAAGCTCTTTCCCATCAATTCCACCGCAAACGAATCTTTTGCCCCTGTAGAGATGCTTTGCCGCATAGTAGCCAAACAAAAGCGTCCCAGGAAAAAAATTCAGGTAGCGGAATAAAACCAAACTGAACCTACACATATAGAGAGACCTACAGTATGTGCCACTAGAGTGCAATTAGCGGATGAGTTTTTACTGTGCTGCAAACTACATTTTAAAAATTACCCCATGCATTTTCAATGGGTCTACAAAAGTGCCCCAGGAAAAAAATTCAGCAGGTGGAATTAGACTACACTCGACATATACCGTGAGAACGTTGTCGGGAATTAGTGCCTAAAGTTGAAATCGCGAAAAACGAGCCATTGCTCAGTAATCGATTTTTAAAAAATGCTTCCCATAGAGTTACGCCAACCGCATCGCCCCAGGGTCGGCTTCGCCGCAGTAGTCGATGTCCCAGATTGCTGGACTTTGCCGCGTTTACGGAGCTACGAGCCATTGCGTAAGGGGGCATGAGCCAATCATTCTCTTACGTGACGGAGAGATTTAATTTTTGAAGCAATTTAATTTCGAAGAATCGCAAGCGGCAGTGGCGGGCGAATGCTGCTAACAACGCCGCCGGGCAAATTCCAGACATCGAACGCAGGCGACAACGGCGAACTGCGGGCATACCGTCAGTGACGTTCTCCAAGTCGCAGCCGAACGTGTGTGTAACCTCATAATTAATAAATACTTTATTGAACCCTAGGGATTAACCCAGTGATAAACACCGGGGCCGCACGTTTCAGCTTCGCTGGTTAACTATCTTCACGCAGTGGTAGGGCCGATGAATTTTTTCATTCTGGACCAAGTGCCATTTTATTAAAGATATAGTTTACCCTGTCGAAAGCCACTAGCCTTTAACAAGGTAAATATTACCTTTATCAAACGTTTATACACTTGTGTTTCAAACTTGGTTCCACCTATAAAACATTAAAACAGGGCTCTACAAAAGTAGATAACTGCGTTTCAGCCCTTTTGAAAGTGCCCGGCAAAATTTTCGATTAATCGATGAAAAACCCTGCATCGAAAGCGATTAATCGATTAAAGGCTAAAACGATGAACGATTAATCGTTAATCGAATAAAATAATTCATCGACCATCCCTAGTCGATCGTTCACCGTCGGCGATCGTGCGTGATATACACATAGTTTGTGTAGCTGTTACCGATGCTTAGGTGGTTGGTGACAGCAGATGTATTTAAATGAGTATCAGTATACGAATAGCGCTTTCAACAGCTGTCATGTGGGACGGAAAGGCTAAATGGGGTATGATTACGGAGCATGGGGGCTGCACGGAAAGAAAAAAATGTGGTTGATCCCTCTTATATAGGAATCGGTATAGAACACGAAAGTGAAACGTGTCTTCACAGAAGTAGTGTAATGTTTATTGCACATTGATATATAATGTCTATTGGTGTTTTGTGGCTAAAGCGCCCTTAGGCGTTGATGCACCCACGCTGACGCCTGGTGGCACGTCTCCTCCATCACGACTACCAACGTCGATGACCATGAGCAACCGTCGTGCATATGGAAGCTGCACTACGCTGCACACGCTAGCACAACGCGAAAGACGAAGCACGTAACTGACACACTAATACAACGCGCAAGACAAAGCACGTAACTGAATCGTCACCGAGTCAAATCAGCGCGTACAGCGCGTCGTAATTGCAGCCTCCGCGATCAACTTCAGAAACATTTTCAGAGCTAATTGCGGAGGCCACGCTCCGCTGTGCTGAGTACGGTGAACGCCACCTTGGCGTTGGTAGTGCTTCTTGATGCCAGCGTCCCTTCGAATGCTGGCATCGAGGCGT
Source organism: Dermacentor silvarum (assembly GCF_013339745.2). Lineage (NCBI taxonomy): Eukaryota > Metazoa > Arthropoda > Arachnida > Ixodida > Ixodidae > Dermacentor > Dermacentor silvarum. The sequence goes on from NC_051162.1 coordinate 65,566,843, forward strand.
CGTAGTGTTGAGACCACCGAAGCGTTCACTGTCGGTGCGCGTTAGTGTCATAATGCAGTACTTCTCTTTTCTGCTCGTAGGCGGCGGCACCGCCCCGAGCAAGAGCGCGGGTACACGGAGGAGTGTTAGATATATAAGGCGCGTCTGTGTAGCTCTCTGCAAATGCGTTTGTGGCGCAATGGGTTAAACGCTCGGCGATCTATCGTCGCGGACCGAGAGGTCGTGGGTTCGATTTCCAAATTTTGCATGTTTGTGGAACTTTTTCTTCTGGTTTCTTTCTTTGTATTATGTTCTATGACGTATTTCCGTGACGGAAATACGTCAGTGAAGTCTTGGTGGACCCCGGCATAAAACACTTTCGTGTTAAAATTCCTTCGCCAGGCAAATCTAGTTCTTTAATATTTTCTCTTTATTCGCTATGATGCGGCTGCAGTCACTGTTTAACCGGGAACTCGGCTTTGAGAAACTTTCAACCTCGATCAGAAGGTTCAGTTAAAACTGATCCGCGATGCTGCGCTGCCTCGACGGTATACCGACAATACGGCTCCGATATTCCGAGACATCGAATAAGCGGGCGGGATATTACCGGCAGGTCTAAGTTTGTTAGACCGACAAATATTTCCATTCACCTCCACTGGCCTCAACAGCGATGCCCTGTCCGAAAGACTGACATATATAGCTTTTGTGAGTATCAAGAAGAATGCTCTCGAACCGATCCTATTATGATGTTCCTTTGTAGTTAATGATTCAGTGTTTATTTTGAAGCAGCAAGGCGCGTCGGTATCTCCGCCCGTGAGCCTACCGTAACAGCATTGCAAATATCGGAAGCTTCACTGCTTTGCACACGCTAGTTTGTTTTCACCTCTGCACCTGCCAGGCGCATACATGCGACGTTGCAACGAGCTACCATGGCCATACCTGCAGTGCCGTCGATCTTAAAGGAACGAAGGGAGGTAAGAAATCGAGGCGTCATTAAAGAATTTATATTATGGGGCTTCGCGTCATGAAACTGCTGTGGATTACGAGGGACGCAATAATAGAGAGCTACAGATTCATCGTGGCCACCTGAAGTTATTTAACGCGCACCGAAAGAATGACACAAACGTTTTTGCATTTCCGTCGGAATGCGACAGGTTCGGCCGAAACGCTAAAGTCACCTTGTTACTGCGGCGACTGTCGTTGACAGTGAACGGATCAGCTGTTTGAAATTTCGCATAACAAGGTGGGATTTTGCCAGGCGTGTCGAAGCTTACGATGGCTCCATTCATATACCCTTGCAAGTCGATGGCTTCGACGCAAAATTAACGTGGAATAGCCGCAATTTGACCATTTTATCTTGCGCTGGATTTGTGTGATCAGCACCCCCGCAATGAGCACTCTCTGCTATCTGGAATGCAAGTGAATCACCGTGCGCAAGACGAGCCGCATTCATGCACAAACTACTTTTAGTTATCTCAAAAATAAGAAAAAGAAAGCACCGTGCAGACTGCAATAAAGTGCACGCACTGTATTTAGTGGGCACGCACTATTGTGCTGTGTCCGGCAAAGGAAGGTGTGCCATGGAGTGGTTGCAAGCAGGTCAGATAGACTGCCCGCTTGCATACCTAATTATCTCGAAGGAGAGATCGAATTCGGATTTAGGTGTCATGTACATTAGTTGAGTGCCTCTGCCTTCGTCATATCAACTGTGCCCTATATGCACAGTTATTAAAAGCACAAGTTTTTTCCTACAACGTTAAGTATGCTTTTTGCGGAATGTCCACTTTATCTGTGCACGCCATCTGAAAGCATGCTGTACATTATTGCAGACGCGTACGTTCATGCAGACACAGACAAAGAAGATATTTTTCAAAGCAGCATGATTTATTTACAATACAACAAAGTGAAAAGTGCCCAGCATAGCTTCACTGTAGGTGTTCAACACAGAATGGGGACTTATATACCAAGCTCTAACAGTAACAAATAAAAGCCACACTGCCACAGGAAATCCTAAAGCAGATAGGCAGTGTTAGTGCCTGCAACTTTTAAAATGTGAAACAAGCATAACGCATTAACTTCCATGTACTTCATGCAGTTGCGACCAACAAGAGTTGGGCCTCTCAGTTCACTCTTGTTCAATAAAGAATGTTTTGTTTATAACCAAAACTATATATATGCGTAAAATAGCAGATAACTACAACATGAGGAACAGAACGCACATATGTACTAAACTTACTGTAAGGTCACATTTTCTATAGATAAGTTATCTAATGAGGAATTTAGACAGCTAAGTGCTCGCAGCTTTAATGAAAAATAGTTATCTATGACTAGCACGAAAAAATAAGGAAGAATGAAAGCGCTGCATGAAAATCTATGAGGTGTGTTCAAAAGAAACCAAACTTTTGAAATAGCACGCAAACCGGCAGAGAGCACGCTGCGGCTCCTGAACGCATGTAGCCGCGGGTTTAGACAACAAACTGCCACTTGCCGCGTATCACTCTGACCATTGGTTTGTGAGCTACAGCCGCCGTTGGAGCTACAAGCTGTTTGTTGGAGTAGGGCAAAACTAACAATGAATGAGGTCGAAGAACAACGTGTGTGCGTGAAATTTTGCTACAAACTTGGCAAAACTTTCACAGAGACATTTCAATTGCTTAACCAAGCATACGGGGAAAATTGTATGAGTCGCACTCAGTGCTATGAGTAGTTTAAGCATTTTGAACAAAGCAGAATGTTGGTTAGTGACGATCCCAAGCCTGGATGACCTGCCACATCAACAGATGGTGATCATGTCAAGAGAGTGTGTGCTGTGATTCGTGAAAATCGTCGTTTAACTGTTCGAGAACTAGCTGACGAAGTGGTCATCAGCATAGGATCATGGCATCCTATTGTGAATGACAAACTTCAGATGCGTCGTGTCAGTGCAAAATTCGTGCCACGTTTGTTGACTGTCGATCAGAAACCCCTGTGTTGAAATAAGCCAGGAACTGCATGCCACTGGCAATGCTAATGAAAACTTCTGTAACATCACAACAGGCAATGAGACGTGGGTTTATGGCTCTGATATTGAAACAACAGTGCAGTCGTCGCAGTGGGTGGGCGAACAGTCTTCTCGTCCAAGAAAGCACGCATTAGTCAGCAAAAAATCAAGGTAATGGTGGTGTTTTCTGACCTGAAAGACATAGTCCATCAGGAATTTGTACCACGTGGTCAGATGGTAAACAAGGCAGTCTACCAAGGAATTCTAGCGAGTTTGCGGGAGGCTGTGTGCAGTAGGAAGCCTTAATTGTGGGAAACCCAGTCTTAATTGTGTCAACATGACAATTAGCTAGTTCACGCGTCGCTCCTTGTCTGCGGCTATCTAGAAAAACATCACACTCTCGTGCCCCATCCACCGTACTTTCCAGACCTAGCCCAAGAAGTCTTTTTCCTGTTTCCTGAACTTAAAATCGCGTTGAAAGGACGTCGTTTCGAACCCATAAAAGCAATTTCGAGACAATTGGACACGAGACCTACGCTCCATCCCAGAAAAAGCGTTCCAGGAGGCTTTCCAAAAATAGATGAGATCATAGGAACAATTTATTGCCAGAAGAGGGGACTACTTTGAAGAGGACATGCATAAAATGTTGTACAAAAAACGTTTTCTTCTTTCCCAATGTTTGTTCCCTCCAAACATAGTCGCGCTGTAATCGCTGCTCCCATAACGACCCTTGCTGATGTCGGTGACAATTCGTTCTGAACCGCTTTTCGCCCGAAGCTTCGCGACCATTTGGAACGACCTTGGACGACGTCCTACGCATATCAAGTGTTTCGTAGTAGCCCAAATAACGACTGTGCTGCCATGTGCCTTCACTGCAGCGCAAGTCACTTGTAGAGGGTTTGCGTGCAATAGCGACGTTTAGCCTAGCGGACACGTGCAAAACTTACACGCTAAAACACCCGGCTTAGACGAAGGCAAGAGTCTTATTTACGGCTTCTGGTGGCCCCTTCGTAAATGAATGCAATCCAAACATGTTTAGCCACCGACTGAGCTACAGCTATTGGTGAGCGCAAACTTCTGTGGTAGCACTTTGATAAATAATGCATTTTTACATCTGTCCTGTAAATACTCTTGATGCATCAAATTTTCATGCGTTTTCATTGATCAGAGTGGTTCAAACTGCTATCGCCATGCAGAAGCGCAGCTGCGCATTAATTTTTTGATATTACGGCAACCATACCTCCTAATTCATGACACGGCCAATATAGCTCCTTAAAATCAACTAGCGCGACAAACCCACGAGTTATGTATTTGTAGGACTTAACGCCGTGAAAATAAAGAAATGTTTTACGCACATAGACAGAACATTTTCGAATGCTTCTGAAGCGAAACTTTCGTTAAACGGGAAATGAAATGCTATAGGTTTAGTCATTTCGTTCCAATGTCCGACCTAAATCCAACTGACGCAAGCATGTGCTCTCGGAAACCACTGCTACGCGATGTGACCCACACGTGATTCATTTAAAGGATCTAGTTGGCGTTGAGACGATAAAAGCATACGTGCGATTGTGACCTAATGGTTATAAGGCTTCGCCCTTTTGTGCGGGGGTACCGAGGTAATTCAATTCTGTAAGTATAAGCTATTCTGCTAGATATCAGAAGCAACGAAGGTTGGGAGAGCTGGGAAAGAAAGCTATTCTTAAAAAAATCCAAACTTTCAGATGCCAAAACCCCAGCCTGATAATGAGGCACACCGTTAAACATCTCAAGTTGTAATACCTTTTTTTGGAGAACTCACAAAAGGTCGCACCACTTCTGATGTTTAATGTGCACCCGGCGCACCGGTACGCGACCATATTGGCATTGCACCCTCAGCTAATAGTGGCAGCTACGGGTGGGAATAAAACAGCGCCCTCGTTCTCAGCAGCTCATCTCCACGGCCACTTATCGACCATGGCCAGTGATGCGCCCGCTAGTTAATTACAGCGTGTGATGTTTTTCGTGTGTCACTGATCTCGGGGGCGTGCGGGTGTTATGAGAGATGGAGAGGGAAGAGGCATGGCAACACAGCAAACAGATTTTTTAATTCTCACACGAAAGCCAAAAAACCTCAAACTAAAACTCAAGTGCACACAGAACTAAAAGACAATGAATAAATAAAGGTTAACAAAAACAACCTAATGAATCACTAAATATCCTTAACTTCGCCTCCGTTAGTCCTAGGCCCTTCCTACCCCAAAGTCTGGCATCACTGGCCTACTGTAGTGACGATAGAGGAAAGTCTTTCTTACGAAAGTCCGTCGATGCGCGTATTCTCCCGGCGGGGATCTCGTTGGGCCTTTCTTAATGTCGGTGCCTCCGTCGACCGTCGTATATTCGTTGCTGCCTTTCGGTCGGTCCTTCAACTCGCTCTTCTCGGGAGCCTGGATAACCCGGTCGCTGCTGCTGACGTGGCCGGGAGAGGTGACGGGTTAGGCCTAGCGACGTCCTCGGCCGCTGCTTCCGTCTCGCTCCTTTCCCGAGAGCCGACGTGGCGTTCCGGGGATCATCGAGCGTGCCGGTCTGCCGTAGAAGGGGGAGCCTCTCTGGGGTGCCTGGTCTTGCCGTGAGGAGCTGCAGCTCGTCCAGGAGCCTCACCCGAACTTGCCGAGGTCGACGGCCACACCGTGGACGGCCAACGTCACGGACTCGGCCAGACCCCCAAGTCTCCCGTCGCCAGTGCGGTGCTGGCGATGCGACCTTCCTGGCCCGGAGCCACGTCGATAATGCTCAGACAACGCCGTTTCTCCTTCGATCACGCCTCGGGTCACGCGCCTCGCGCGCTCGCGCCGTTCAGAACGCTCCGCTCACATCGTCCTTGCCTTCTTTTATGGCGCCGCCGGCGTCTTACTCATGACACAGCGCACCAAAACAAATTTCCGTGAATAATTTTTGAAGAACACCAGACAGCAACCATAACAGTAGTGTTTCACGTTATCAATGAATAAAAATTTGCTACAGTGCTCTATTGTCAATCAATGTACAAAAGACGAGTGGACAGTATAGAACGGAAGAGTTCAACGGACTGGCGTGCAAACATTTCGCATTACAGCGTTCTTGAAGTCCACAAGTGTTGGGAGTGTTTAGTCCCGAGCAAGTCGTCTGTTTTCGTCTTCAGTCACCGCTTTGGGGGCCATGTCGCAGGGCTTCTGTCCATAATACACTTTGGCCAAAGGTAAATTGACAAGCGTTGCTTCCGTACGGCAATAGTTTAACTTTATTTAGACATCGTAATACGTGAACCCCAAATCGGCAAATAAGCAGAAGTGCAGCATGTCAGATGACGGCGCCGGATAGAGACCACAGCCTTGAAGCAACTGTAGCAAGACACCGATCACTAAGAGCAACGACATCAATTTTTTTGAAGATTGAACAGAAGATATCAGACAAGTATGGGGGCACCGAATGGCATAGTTGAGCAACGTATTTGTTGGGGCAGTGTTTTTGATACGCTGCGCATTGACAACCAAGACAACATGGGAAGCGCATAAGGTTTTAAGATATAGGTACTGCAGAATCAGATTACTGTAACGAGTCTGCGTTTGTTCGAGTACTCTGCTTGGTAAACTTGCTGAAAGAAGTTTGAAATGGCGCTGCCAAACTTTGCCGCACCGTGGCTCGAAGATTACTTACACATGCAACGTTCCTTGATGTCACTCTGGAAGTAGAGGTGCACTTTGGCACGACTTATCGACGGCCTGGTCAGTTCGTGCGCAAGAGAGCACCAGTTCTTGTTCCGTCTTTTCCTGTCCCTTGAACTTGCGCGATAAATCAACCTTGAGTCTTCCGTAACAGTCTGATGTGGTTTGATTTTACATTAAAGGAAAAAAAACGTGGAATTAAAGCACTAATTATTGTCACAACAATATCGACGTAAAAACAGTACTGTATATTTTCTAAGGCGATAGCACATCGAGAGTACGAGGTTACTTCCATGTACTTATCCATAAGGCGAGGTGGAGTGGGGGCGGGGGGGGGGGGGGGGGGGGGGGGAAGAGCGTTCATTGGCTGCGAGATGACACTAGATCAGCCACCTAAGGATCTTAGCCGGGAACGTTCGCAACATGTTTGATCTGTTGTAATGGCCTCTGCGCATGGCTCCTACAACTATGGGTGTTTGGCCAAGACGTTCTTAGCCAGCGCTCCTGTCATCCTTATCGGACAGGGCACAGATGCAGATGGCAGCGCCACTGTAGGGCTAACAACCTCATCCGGGGCTTTGAATGCTGCAATACAATAACTTTTCTTTCATGCACATTTTAAGGTTAAGGGCCTCATAATAAAATGGTCAAACACTCCCTGGCTGCTTTCTTGACGTGCTGTTAGTAAATCTGGAAATATTATCATATACTTACCCACATAACCGCCACTCATCCATTCTAAAGACAAAAGGTGCAAGATTTTGCGATTTTCCTCGTCTGAAGTCAAGAAAATGCTGCCAGTTTTCATTTCTTAAATAGTTTCAAACAGCGACTTTTCAATTCCAACTTTTCAATTCTAAAACAAACTTTTAAATAAACAAATTCGAGCGTCTTTTTCCACGGGTAGAACCTGCACTTCATCCGCGTCATGATGTAAGATCATATAATGAAACACAATAAATGAAGTGCGTATTTTACGCCAGGTAATGCACCTCCCCTTAGCGCACGAGGAGACCAGCGATGTTATACCGGGTGTTCTATTTGTTCTTTGCTAAATTCATTTTGCAATCATCAACCTCACAACATTGTTGAAAATGTATCGTGCCGATCTGAGATTCTAAAGGCGACACGGCGCGATAGTTGTTGCTGGTGCTTCTACTCACATTCGACGCACTAAATTCAATGAGCACGCTCACACACAGACGCACACACACATACATGCAAAAAAGAAAGGAAATATTTATATGGAACGGGCGCTGGCGTCTTCAACTTACGCTGCGCATGTGAATGCAAACTCTAAGATAGAGGCGTACGTCTTCGGCGCCGTGAAATCAAAAGCACTTTATGTGAAAGTCACGTCCAGGCATTTTCCTGCCAAGCAATTTGAGGCCTTTTTTTGAATATAGCAGACAAAGTGAATTTAAAATGGATGCGCGCGCATCACTCTGCCAAAGTGTATTCCGCGCCGCTTACAAGAACTAATTTTGCCCGAAAACGTTAGTAACAGTTAATCTTTGTATGGCATGCTGTCTACTTGTAGATGAAAAGGAGCGTCGGATAACTCATGGCGAGTCATATAGTTCCTATGATTTGAAAGCCTATTCATCAGACGATTTTCGTTCTTCCTCAATAGACTGATATACGTTTATCTGGTAATAGGCTCATTGATCAACCAACTACTTTTGGACAGTTTGAAGGACCAACTCGTTCAAAAAAATTTTCCTTGAAGCCCACGCTCATTTTGTGACATCGTTTTAAGCACGTAATTTTTGAGGTGGACGAAAATATGTCTTACCAGAATGCATTTTGAGGCCGTCAGCGTTTGGCTACATGTGCCGCCCAAACACCTCAGGGAATGTCACCGCTGCCAGCTGTCCGATTCCACGATTACCCATGTCATGGAGAGCGGCAGCGAAGCCGCTGCTCAACGTCTCGTAACCGCCAACCAGGTGCTCATCGAGGCTGCCTCCTAACACATTGTTTAGAGTGAGCATCAGCTTTCTCATATCGATCACATCGACAGAACGAACGGCCAAGTAGGGCATTTCCAACCAAGCACACAAACATATAATACTGTGCTGATCATGCTCGTCCTCCAGGTTTCCGGTCACAGCACATGCGTAGCGGCCATGTGTGCATGCCAAGGGCACGTACAGTCGAGTGCAAAATATTAGAGACCACGGGAGCGGCGACTAAACTGCATTGCTGCGCCTTCTGACGGCTGCGCGCCGAAGTTGGAGAGCGCGTACTGCGCAAGCGCGTACTTTCTTACCTGCCAGCCTGCTCGTTCGCTCGTTTCAACCGCGCGCGCACCGGAACGCGTGAGATAGCGCAAGGTGTCACTTCTGCTAGCCACTGTATACTTCTGCAGCCGCCGTTGAATCGCCCGAGTAATGATGTCGTCATATCGTGACGAAAACACATTTGCACTGCCAGCGCTTGGAGCGCGCCACTCTCTGCGCCTTGCTTCTTGATGCTGCGCGGCGCGAAAAATATGCTTTGCGTCACTTTTTCTATAATCGAGTATTGTGATAAGGTCAGGAAGCAGCAATGTCTTTTGCGCTCCATTTCCTGAAACTTAAGCATGATGCAATTATTTGTGGTACTCAGTCCAAATATCATGTACCCAGACACATACGTGAAACCACCGAACATCGAGCAGCGGGAGAGAAGAGCCAGGGAAGAGAACGGGGAATCATCGCAGATTTGTTCTCAGAAACAGTAAATGAAAAGGAAACCCCGACCATTACGATAATTCCTAATGCGAAATTTGAGCGCACCTCTATACGTGTTTTCATTTATCGCGGGCAATCTGCCTCATGCGGCGCGTTGCAAACGATCGAAGTGTGGCGCGACTGCCTCGCATAATTTGGAGATCGCGAGGGCCAGCGCGTGGGTGACGCGTGGGCCATATTCTGTGTTGCGGTACAAAGCGTGTCTGGCGTTTCACAGCCCCGTAGCTGAGCGGGACTCTTTATTCTTCCCAATAAACTATGCATTGCATTGAAACCCGGCAGATCGGACACTCGGTACTTGCCCGCGTGCCTTCTGCGATGATTCCCCGTTCTCTTCCCTGGCTCTTCTCTCCAGCTGCTCTATATGCAGTGGTTTCACGCATGTGTCTGGGCACATGATATTTGGACTGAGTACCACAAATAATTGCATCATGCTTAAATTTCCGGAAGTGGAGCGCAAAAGACATCGCTGCTTTCTGACCTTACCACAAAACTCGATTTCAGAAAAAAGTGACGCGAAGCATGTTTTTCGCGCCGCGGAACGTCAAGAAGCAAGGTGCAGAGAGTGGCGCGCTCCGAGTGCTGCCAGTGCAAATAAAGTGTTTTCGTCACGATATGATGACATCATCATTCGGGCGATTCGACGGCGACTGCAGAAGTGAAACCTTGCGCTCTCTCACGCGTTCCGGTGCGCGCGCGGTTGCAGCGAGCGAACGAGCAGGCTGGCAGGTAAGAAAGGACGCGCGTGCGCAGTACACGCTCTCGAACTTCGGCGCGCAGCCGTCAGAAGGCGCAGCCATGCAGTTCAGTCGCCGCTCCCGTGGTCTCTAATATTTTGCACTCGACTGTACGTGTTTATCCTACCTCGATAGCTGAACTCTCGCGCTATCATAGAGTGTAGCTTGAAATCGGCGACAAACTGTTGCAGTCTGCTGTTGAGGCGATAAATATGCCACCCTTTTAGTCTGTCGTGCGGTATAAGCCAGCAATAGAGCCATGTGATCAGTCTAAGCCGCTCATGTAATGATCTGATGGCTTTCAAGTTGCCGCGGATTGCCTCAACGGCTAGGTGCCGTGGAACGCCTGTGACCCGCACATTTGGAAGTATACCGGTGCCGGTCCAGCATTGCCAGTTCCTCTTCCGGCATCTCATGTAAGCGATGGCATAGCTTGTCCAAGTCTTTGTCTGTCATGATCGGAACTGCGAACGCTTCGTAGAACTGCTAGAAATATGGTGATCAGACAGGCGGTAGCTCCGGTAGTTCCAAGGCGTTCAGTCTCAACTGAATTGGCCCAATGGAAAGAAGCACGCTTGTTGCAGTGGCAGATGGTGGCGATGATCCGTGGTCAGGAGGCTGGATTTCGCAGTTGCCGTCGCATTATTGCAAGTGTCACACTGAAGTGCTTATGTTCGGCTTAGCAAGAATGACAGCTTTAGCAAATATATTACAAGCGATATTGTATTAGTGATAAGAATAAAGAAGAAAATTTTAAGACTTGCGTTGAAAAAGTGGCGAAATGGTTTGAAATCACGCGCGCTTGAGTTCCTGAAGATTGTGCTTGCGCATTTTGTCCTTTTCGGATGCTGCACAAAGGTTACACACGAAAATACTCAGATCTAAGTACGCTGGCGTTGTTTGCACTTCGGCCCCATGAAAATGCTGGTTAGCGTGGCCCTTTCTGCGTCATGCTTAGCGAACTTAAAATGATACAGCAGACTTATGCGAGCTTGGAGAATTACAGTTCAACTTGCTGCGAAGCTGCTTCTTTAGTAGCGCCAATATTAATTTTAACTGGCTGTTAAAAAACAGCCCACTTAAAGGTAACGTTGCACTGAGAGAAGAAACGTTGACTGTTTGTCTACACGCTTAAGACATTCGCCAAATCGAACGCTTTTGAGTGATTTTTCCCATAATTTTTAAGTAAACGCCATACTTCACCCATAGATTTATACCTTTACATGCGCATTAAGAATAAGATTTCTCTATTTTCAGTAAATGTATTCTTACTGTGCTTATAGTTCTATTAAGCTAACTAAACTATACCAGGCTAGTATAACACGCTTATAACGTTTTGAGTGCTCGTTCATAGGCACCCTGCAGTGTAGTTTGTGCGTTACGTCAGCGTCATCTACAAGTGAACCTTTGGGACGGTCAGCGTCAGAACCAGCAAAACGGGAAAGACTCTGTATACATTCGCAGCGAACATTCAATCACTTATCACGAGGCAAGACTGTCCGAGTTGTAAAAGCGTCGAAGCGCCCATGCTCTGCTTACGACAGCACACGTTCGCGATCGATATCAGAAGCGCGAACAATTGCGAGCTTGATCTCGTCAAAGCGCAGCGCATAACACTCTGACGAGCGACGAAAAGTGAGTCATTGTCCTTTGGAATGGCGTATCATTTTCATCGCATCTCCAGCGGCCGGTGTCAGCAATATTAGGGCTGAAAATAAAACGTCGTAGTGCCCTCTGCACATCGCGTGGCGCGTATGCACCTTCTTTTTTATGTGCGAAGCACTTTAGGCGCCCGGGCTGCCGGCGTGTAATGTGATCTCGTCGTCGTGGTCACGCGCAGAAACAGGGTCAAAAGAAATGCAGAATTGATCAAAATCGGTTCATTTCGCCCCCATAAATGCGCCGCCCCGGCCGCATTTATGGAGGCGATATGCAGAAACGTATGTGGACCGTGCTTGGGGTGTACGTTAAAGAACCTTGTCATAATTATTCCGGAGTCCCTCACTGTGGAATGCCTCATAATCATATTTTGGTTTTGGCATGCTAAACCCCGGAATAGAATTTTTAGGACATTCTGTAGGGGGGCTGAAACGTCAAGTTATTAATAACTTCTTCAAGTCGGTTGCAGTATTATCCGTTCTCTTTATAGTGAACAAGAATCGCTCAGCCATGTGTGCTCATTCTAAAGACGGAACTTATTGCGAACAATTGCCTAAACTTTAGCTAAACTGCTTGCCCAAGTAATGCTAAACGAGTGAACAACGTTATGTTGACGTCATTCCGCAAGAAACATATCCTGAATAACCTGAGCATTGTTTTCTACAAGTCAGCTACTAGCGAAGGCAGACGAATCAGTCTGTAAGCAATATGATTTTATTTATTTCTTTATGGAAACACCCTAAGAACCCCAGATGCCCCATAGGAAACGAGGGTGAAGCATGGCGATGATATCAGCATATAGATTCTGAGAGGCGAACAAATATTTGTCTTTTTCAAGACGCTAAGATTGCATCAAATGGGATTGCTACGTCTGTATCTTTTATTATAAAACAATATGGTGTTATTTTTCGCAAAGGTGTGTTCTCGTTTCTCTTTATTTTTCTTTTTGTCTCTCGAGGTGCTCACCGATCCTGTGTGCAGGTGGAATTACGGCTGCGTCCCCAATGCAGCGTAATGGCGGACAGATATATCTGCGAGAAATTATCGACGGTAGCTCTGCAACTGCTGTGTTTCAACGCCCGTGCTCACAAGGTGCTGGCGCTCCTGACGTTTGCATTTCATCAAATAAATGAAATTGCGCCACACTATTCTATGGAGGCAAACTTTAAGGAGTTAAAGGGCACGTAACCAAGCTTGGGCATTGAAATCTCAGAGACGTGGCGCATGGTATCAAGCCTATATACACAGCGCCGCTCAACACAGCTGAACATTGAGGCGAAAGCCCAGGCCCCCTTCCTCCTGGGATGGTCGTCTGGAAGGGCGGAGAATCAAAGCTACCCTAATCATTCCCTCTGCATCAGGCGCAGTGCTTACAATGTAATTTACTATAGTACATGACTTGGTGTAGAATATTCAAAACAGAACCGTAGACCAGTCATTGGAAGTGAAACACGTAGCAAAAAAAAAACGGAGAAAGGAAAAAAAGCAGAATCTGAGAAGCGAAGCCTTCGTGAAGTGGTAAATAAATGATATGCAAATGATTTTCAGCACAACCTTTTGCACCATTGCAGTAACCTGCCATCCGGTAAAAATGGCAAGACAGCAGGAACCCCCCTCTCTCCCTCCCCCGAGCCCCTCCACATGTACCTACGTCACCACTCATTATGCTGCCTTTTCGGAATTGCCCCCCTGTCCTATGACACTGTACCCAGGGTCGGCGCGTGGCCAAACAACGGCGGATTCTGGAAATATTGCAATAAAACTGCACTTAATTCGGCGAAAGATCGGACAAGTGCATGCTGCAAAGCCCAGACCGCATAAAAGCAGGCATAGTTGACATTATTAAAAGAATTGTGCTCCAGGTGACATATATTTAACGCATTGAGAACAATTGGGTATTTTTTGTTTTATCCGTGAGTAATTTCGTAGAAAACACGACCAACAGCCAGGACACCTGTGAGAGAGTCAATATGGGAGTGCTTTCTTTCATATGATCTATTCGGCAAAGTAGCAGCACCCAACCACGGTTACAAAAGTTGGGGAGGCTTGGTTGGATTGATTGTTCTTCTGCGAAATGGCGAGTCCATTCTGAGTGATCGCCCATGAATCGGACAATGCGAGAGAGAGTTCTCAAAGAAAGAGTTTCCTTAAAAATAAATAGAGGGGCGCATGACGTCAGCATGGCCAAAGCATGACGCGGTCCCACCGCTCTGGAATGGGAGAGGTAGGGGTAGGTAGGAAGCCTACATGCAGCGCCGTTTTAAAACGGCGTTGCATGTAGTCTTCCTAGGGGTAGGGGGAGCAAGGCCGTTAGCAGACACTTGCCAGTACAAAACAGGAGTGTCCCACTATTGGCACTAGAGTTCGCTTCCTTGCAGCGTGGTGGCGTGAGCGTTTATTTTGTCTGACCTCCTCGGTCATTCAACGAAATGAACAATTAATGTGGGTAAAAAGCTACCTAAAAGGCACTTCACATGTTCTAGTGAATCCACAAATTTTACCGTGGGACTTTGGCGAGGGGCTCTTTAAGAGGCCACGTGATATAAATACGAACTTCCCCTAACATTTGTTTTGAAGACTGCAGTGCCTATAGTACGTTAATATGGTTATCGAAAACGAAGCATGCGTATACAGAAAACGCTGCTTCCGTCATGCACTGAACGTGCAGAGTTTGCGTAATTATTGAATTTGACGCCCTTACTGCGGGTGCCTGAATAAACCTGTAGATGAATTTATTGCTGTTCAATACATTGAAACCGAACTGTTTATCATGAACAGCACTTTTAAAGGTACTACTATTACAGCCCAATAATATTTGTCAATTCTTGCAGTCCAGTGTTCATCTTCGTAGAACAGTTTTAAAATAATTAACTTACTGCAGCAGACTAAAAATGCATTTAATATATTCGCATCGCACTAGGGGCAGGGGGGTTCATGCTAAAAGCAACAGTTATGATGGTGTACACCGTAGTGGGGCCGCTGGGGTAAATTTGAGCTCTTGGTTTTTTTTAACGTGCACAAAATGCACGGTACACCAGCGTTTTTGCATCCGCTCGCTATCAGCGTGTGGCCGCTGCTGTCGAAATGAAGCCCTCGACAACAGCCCAACGAAATAGCCACTCAGCTACCGCAGTGAGTAACCGCTTTACATCATTGTACAAGCAGAAGTAACTCGTCAGACTCCATGTATTTCACGGCGCTTTATTAAAATAAGTACACAGACATAAAAGCACACACAAATAAAAAGTTGTCCATGGTGGTAAATGCAGCAGCAGGAAATCATTCAGGGCAATTTAAAGAAATTATTGTAGAAAAGGATTAATGGTACGTCTTCGTGCACCAAAACTGATGACAAGAAATTAATCTTTTTGAGGTTGTGGGGGCGGATATTTTCTATCACCCTAATGCGTTGAAGGTTACTTTTGTCAATAGCTATATCGTCTGAAAATATGCGACCAAATGTAACGCATTCGCTTATAAGATGAGCGAGATGAATGGCGTAGCTACGCAATTTAGCTACGTAGCTACATTGTATTCTGGTAACTTAAAAGGGTGACAGAAGGCGAGTTGGAAACACCAAGTTACCACTTTAAAATTCCAAATCACGTGGCGGTCTCTGTGTCGGTGTTCGTAAATTCTTGCACATCTAAAATATGATAATTAAAACACAATTCAGCCGTATTTGTGTGCGGCCACGTCGTGCATGTCTCTTCTATATACATGCAAATACATTCAACTGTCTCTTGCGATGCCGTGCACGTCTTTGCGTGTAGCTTTGTCAAAACTCTCGCACTCGCTGGCAATGCAGAGTACTTTTGGCCGCACATTTAAGAGGTAGTGCTCCAGGTATCAAACTTCACGCAGGCTGGGCACACGTACCACGTGTGCAAAGCGTCAGTATTTAACTGGAGGGCACGGCTTGGACATTCAAGGTCATATGTCTTGCAATCCCTGCAAATTAAATACTTTCTTTCTTGCCATTCAGCTGCGCCTTCGTCCCCACTCTGGCTGGACCTATCAGAAAGAACAAAAAATAAACACACAGCTGATATATAAACTTCAGAATCACAGGCATCGTCATTCTGCGTCATTATTCTCGATAACAGCGCAAGCTAGGCAACCACACGAGAAGACACAGGAAAATCAAGCTTCTTCAACAATGTTAGAGCGCAAAATGGCGCTTTTCGAAGGCGGCTGAAGGCTGTTCTTGAATAGGTGCAGTGAAGCAGCGTGGAGGCTTGGTAAGGCACAGGCTTGTGAATATCAACATGGGCATTTTTAGAAAAAAATTTGTTAGTAAAAGCTTCTTTCAGGCTTCTTGTGCACCTCCGATGTGTAGTTGATTATGAACCTGTGGTTTGTTATCGTGAACCAAAAGCCCTTTTTCCTAGCCGTTTTGGCAGCCCAAGCCCATGAGAATGCAGACGCCCAAACCATGATTCGAACCCCTCATGTCGTGTTCAATACCACGACGCCATACACGCTGACCCCACTGCCGCGTGTGAACGATTCAATTTCATATAGTCACCGAAAATGCAGCAACGGTGAGGTGAATGCACGCAATATCTGTGTTTGTTTCTGTACTCTCAATTTGCGCAATTCTTTTGCAGTAATAATTTCGCAACTTGCCTTAGTACTGGAACTTGCCGCCTCATCATTGCTGAATTGCTATTCGTATACCAGGATGATTCCAACTACAAACCTTAACTATTCAATTAGCTACGAATCCAATCAAAAATGCAACACAATTATACAGCAAATTTTTGACGTATTGCCCTTGACACGCAACATTTGGTTGTGGCAGTAGCCACTCGTGTACCGCGCTTTGCACCTTCTGATCGCTTTGCGAACGCCCTTCCCCTCCCCTTCCCCATAGTTCCTGTTTTCACCCCTAGGCGGCGAAATTGGGTGAAAAAAGTGAATCAGTGAGACTAAAGTTTTGTATCCTGGATTTTCGCAACCTATGAAGGGGCACTATGAGATCTGCTGTTGCTATGCAGTAGGTCAGAAGTCAACTCAAATCAGAGGTCCTCGTCAGTAACTCATCATTGCTGTGTGAAGGTAATATTTTAGCAGATCTGCATAAGAAGTATGGGTCACTGTGGCTCATCATTCATTGTAACGCTCTAAAATTGCAGGATTTTTACACTAGAATTGAGTGAGCATAACTTTTTCAGTAGTCTGCACTGGTGGGCTCGTTCGTGCTTATTCGTAATGAACGTTACCGTAAGCAGAACGAGACAAGGTGGAGAAGGGACAAGAGGCTTGCCCTGTCTTCTTGCGTCAGCCTGTTGGCGCGAAGGCTTATTATAAATAACACTTCTTTTGCGGGCAATTCAGTGCAGCCTTTTCGTCCACTTCTACGTGGTGTATCTGACTCGTTCGCTAAAGTCACCATTCATTGGTAAAATTGCTCTGCTGACACACAAGAATCACCCCCACCATGTTTTCATCCTGTGACGCATTTCAGCTAGTTACGCCGCCCCGACATTAAAAAAAAGGAAGGAAACAAAATTATATCTTAGGTGCTGCTGCAACAAGATGCATGTCGACGCTCACATAATAACAGTCTTCTCACTGGCATTGCTTCCTTCTGCTATTTTACAGGAATGTACTTTTATTTAACGGCCATTCACTGAAGTACTATAAACCCTGCCCAACACACGAAAGCAATTGTGCCATTTTTTGGTAATTGGCGTATAAAGTTTTAATTTGGCTGTCACTTGTACAATCTGAACAACAACCAAAAAAAAAGAAATTGAAAAATGGGATGGTTGAATTGCGCCAAGCCAGTCACAATCCTTGAAACAGCGTATAAAGTTAAAAAGCTATTTCAACGCCATACTTAGGTGGGGTCTAACGCAATATGACCGGACATTTTTAGTGACACCTTCTAATTGCTTGTTATTCATCGGAAAGTTCATAACTACTTACTACCATGGCTTGTACATCTTTCTAAGACCCCTTATACATTCTATTAAACATTGTCGTCAATCTTTTTTCAAATTTCGTTGGAAGTGAGCACTCAAAATATTCACATTGGATAGGAAGTCCGGTGCATGTTGATCTCTACCGTAGTGGTAATTATTTCAATATAATTTCGGTAAGATGCCAAAACTGCATCGCCATGAACGTATGAGTAACTATTTGCTCATATTTGCTGTGGTAAAAACTGCATTTCATATTTTGAACGAGACAAGAATGCGTCGTGCAAACTCACCGGCTACACGTCGCAAATTGCAATATGTGGTGTAAAGTAATTAACCGAGAAGTTCATTACTCAAGTTGTGTTACTTAGATGATTATGTGTTTCGATTTCTCGTGCTACTAATGTTCGCCTCTTCGAATAACCCAGCTCAGCGATAAGAATTGTGCTACCTGCCACAGCGATTAAAAAAAATCCGTAATGACTAATTTTGAAAACCCAGTGCACCGAAATAATTATTCATTCAAATTGCGTGCGCAACGCCAATAGTGGTGTGTGCGCAGTCGTGGGCAAAAGTAATGGACACTTGTGAATGCGTGCCGGAGAGTATCAGCACAACATGGCGTCACGCTGCTCTAGCTCATGTGACGGTAATTCTGGTATAGTGGGTAGGTGCGTCCATACATTGTTCGTCCGACATGACATAGTGCCCTTTCCGACACATGAACGCTATCATTATGCGATTTCTACTCGAGCCCCCGAGGCCTGCCAAGTGTAGCTGAGTGGTTGGCCATTGCAGCAGCCGCTCGCGCAGCATTCGCGAAACGATAGCGGGCCTGCGACAAATGATATAGGAACGCCCATGCGCACGGCACCAGAATGGATGTCACGCGAGCTTGAGCGGGGCGACGCCAGGTGCCACCAGCGTGCTCTTCGGCACGCGTCTCGCAGGCATCCATTGCTTTTGGTCACGACAGTACATTCTGTAACGTAAGCGTGTACCAGCGATTGCACCAGAGAGTAGAATGATTCATGTAGAAACAGCCGATGAATTTGACCCGTAGAATGAAATTTCGACAACCAATGACTGTGCTGGCCGTTTTCGTTCTACATTGAGTTTTACTTGTTTTGTTGGACACAAGGTCCCCCAATAAAAAGTTCAACTGTTCACTGACGCCTTTGGTAGTGTGGTTTTTCTAGGTCACCATAACGAAACAATTTCTATCTATCCATCTATCCATCCATCTATCCATCTATCTAGCTAAATAAATATCACGCTGGGCTACCTAGTTCACCCAGCGCGATGCCCCACTTGCTATGGCGTTGCGCACCAAAGCTCGAGGTCGCGGGCTCCGTCATGCCAAAGGCGGTCACATTATTATGGAAGCGAAATGCTCATATGTTCGTGTACTTCCATGAAGGTCCATGTTAAAGCATCCCAGATTGGCTATAATAATCAAGACTCGCCCTCTACGGCGTGCGCCATAATCAGATTGCGATTATACGGAAGTGACACTGCAATATGCCTTAACTTCAGCAACTTACATGGTTTATATATATATATATATAATTAAATGCTGAGAGCGTGCGAACAAGGCGACTGTGTGATACAATCATGCACTTCTACCTCCGAGTTGTTTCATGTTCCGCTTGTGCAATTTGATTAAATCTTTCTTTGCTACCCGACACCTAGATCAAATGTTTCCACTATATGTATCTAGCGGTCGCTTTCTTGCTTCTGATGCTTCATCGAGAGTGCAATTATTTCTGTAAAGAAGCGTTTCTGTACAGTATGCCTTCAAGCGATGGCATTTACTGAAAGAAAAGTAAAGGTTCGAACGTCTTCCGGGACACCTGAAAATTGTTAGGTTTCCACGAACCAGACAACACGACAGGTAGCACAAATATGCAGCTCCTTATTCATTTGCAGCATAGGCCCCAGAAACTATCACTCGCCGAATGGTGGTCCTTGCCCTCATAATACGCATCGCTTAATGAGACCCCCATAGGTGCAATAAATATGTCTGCTGTCGCTGCAACTTTAGAAATATGACAAAGTGTGTGCCACTCTGCAGGTGCAGCAGAGCATAGATGCTATTACCTGGTTGTCTCTTGGATATACAGCTTGCTTCTGCTCTGGTATACGCCCAGGTCTTCATGTTTGGGTGAGCTTTGACATGACATCACCGATGACTGCGAAGACGAATAGTCGGAAGCGACGTCTTCAAATACTGCAATAGAAGGATCAATTAAAAACAAACTTTTGGTTTCATCGCATAAAGTTGAACAAGAATGCGAGTATGAAAAGTGTTCAAAAGTACATCACTCAGAATAAATGGAGAGCGCAGCACGACATGCCTGCTTTGTACCGAAGTCATAACACTTCTCCTGTTGGAGCTTCAAAACTTGGGACATTTCGAGCTTTCAGCAGGGACAAAGCAACTTCTTATAAAAAAAAGCAGTAAGGGCGACCGGACTGAGGGGACGTTCGTCTCTCCGTGATTGCAATAATTCTACTGGCACTAAACTTGCAAAGAAGTCAAGCGCGAAATGATGACGGATCCGGGGATCACTTGACACGCAGGTGAATCGTCATTACTGAATTATTTTCGGACAGCTTATAGACGTACTTCCAACAGAATTGTGAAAATTTTTCATGCATCTCGTTTCATGGTATTTCCTATCACGATTCTGTACTTACTGTAAGCAAATACGATGTTTATTGATCAGTGCACTGTGATGCTCTATATTCGAACAGCTACAACTGGAACATTATTAGTCAGTGTATTGTTTAAGATACCACTCCGGAGAATTTCCTACAAAAAGGAATGGCATATTCGTAAAACGTTGTTCAGGTCAAGGAGCCATGCAATATTACCCAGAATTCATACCGAAGTCTGCCATTTTGAACAATACAATTTCGTTACTGAAGTATGTCGGCATGATTGCGTGTAAGTGCATATGCCACAGCGGATTGTTGTGTGGTGCCTTTTTGTAGGATTCGGCTTTACGCTAACAAGCTGACGCTCAATTGCCACAGTAGCACTAAATGCAGAGCCACTAAACACTCTAGATATTACGTTAATAATTTATGACAGGTTATATGTCTGTTATTGTTATATTTAACAACTTCCTTGTAACGCTTGACGCATAACTGTTCTATGATATATAACGACACTCCATAATAATGCTTGAAAAATGTTAGTTTAGCTTTCTGATCAGTCTTAGAAAATTTGCAGGATCCTTCAGCAGTGGTATTCACCCAATGGCTAGTATCTTAGCTACGAAGGGTGATTGACTAAACAAATGATTGACTGAGTGATGGCCTCTCAGACCCCACAGCAGCACTATGGATGTAATAAATGGTGAAGTGAGGACGCTTGCGACGTCACAAAGGAATATTTAACTTTGCCTACCGCCCATATTAGCCCCGACATATTTTATTGGCACCCTCTCGGGTGTGACATGAGCGAGGGCACTCCGCTGTCGCGGCAAGCCCACGCTCCCTCTGAGAAGGCAACCTGATGCTGATATGACCAGCGCAAAAACAGACACGAAACACAAAAAAGAGGTGACGAGTACGAGCGCTTCGTATCAATATGGAATAATAACTAGTCTGGTCTCCCACTTCACTTCAGTTTATTTCAACGCTTGTCCTCGTCGCCTCTACCCCGCCTTACACCTTAACGTGATGCTGTCGGCCGACCTGCCCTGCTCCAATTCTTGAAATTCAAATCTGTAGGTTTGTTCAGCACTATGTACTGAATGTTCCAGAACACTATTCACAGTGAAATCAACTGTTGTCACCGTAGTTACCTTGCAAAGTGTGGATTTCTCCTGGTATCGTCACTGATTTCTCTCAGTGTGTGCACTTGCGTGTATGGCGTTGGCCTCTTGTTATTGCTTTTCCGTTGTTATGGAGCACTCATAATGACTTGTCAGCCCTTCATGGACGATCAGTTGTAGCATTGGCTTTCCGCTACCATGTACGCGATGTAATACTGTGCTTGTATGGGCCCAGGGCGCTGAACGTTTGGTTTTCCAAGCCGTTGACCTCAGACCTCTGAATTGTGTGGCTGCCCAGCGTTTTAATATTACTTCGTGCATCGTTTCGAAAGCTGCACAGTCCGTGGTTTACTCGCTAGGCGTAATGATCTATTGCGGAATGACGAGATCGCGTGTATAAACACGACGGCCGTGGGTATATAAAAAATAATTGTTTACATCAGTGGAGTTTACCTATCAAAACCACGCTATAACTATGAGCCGGCCTAGTGCTAGTTGCACAATTAAATGTGACCACTGGAGGTTCTTTAGCAGTCACCTAAATATAATACACGAACATTCTTTTTGCATTATACCCCCCGCCCCCGACATTGAGCGACCAGTGACTTCGAACTCAGCAGCTCAAAGCCATAGATATTGGGTCACGAGCTCTGGCGGTTATATGGAAGATACTTTAAATATACAAGGTTTGCTTGTCTGTAAATGCTGGCATTTTCAAACCTGTCACTCGAAAAAATTACAGGTAATAATTGCCTTGTGGCGTGCCACACGAGCAAGCAGTTGGAGCGTGAGCAAACAAATGAAAATGCTGCCATGCTAGCCGGTGCGTAGCGGACGAGAAAAGCATGTCCCCCTGCTGACGACACCGGAGCGCCGTTCGCAGCTTACGCCATTGGTGGCGCACAACCAAGCCAAGTAATCGAAAATAGAAAAAAAGAATGTTGCATGAGTACAGTACCGCCAGACGCTACGGTAACGACAAAGAATACGCTAAATTTGAGGTATTACTTTACCAGTAACACAGCAACGACAAAGAATTAAAATACCAAACACTACATTATTGGAATGTAGTGTTCTCCCTTCGTCCTTGTCTTTTCACGCATTATAAGCCTCACGATGTCATACCAACAAGCCCAAATCACTGCATTAGAGCAAGCACTACCGCGATGACCGATTAACGACTTCAGCATTTCTGACGAACCGACATATATAGATACCGAATACGAGCACGTTCAGCATAGAAAGAAAACAAAGCATTACAATTTTCAAACGAAGATATGACACTTCGACACTATCATCGCCTGTTAGAGGACGTCGTCAGGGCTTATAACAACTCCGCAATAATTGAAGTCTTTATTCCAAAAGCTCAAGTGAAGATGTGCTAACAAACGCTTTGAAGTCTCTAAAATTGATGGCCTAGAATTTCACCGGTGGTCTTATCCCGGCATGTACTCACAGGCTTAGGTAACTTTTGCTCATATACCACGAGGTTGCAATAGGCCACGCTGTTGGATATCTCATCTTCTGTGCAAATTTAGCTCATTCGATTCCAGTGGCCCATGTAAAAAAAAACATTTGTAGCAATTACAAGCCGTTGTCTCAAAGAAAAGATAAGGTAGGATAGTTAAAACGTAGGAGGTGGTTTTTTAGGCATTCAGCCTTTTACTGCAAGTACTATGGCGGCGTGTCACAGTGTAAAAATATGGCAATGGTTAGTAAAACCCCGAAAAAACCACGCGCGAAATTTTAGAAGCAAGATATATCAAGGCTTCAAGACGGTTGCGTCAGCACACCTTCACTTGCACTTTCAGATAAAACAATTGAATTGCTTCCCAGTTGTAAATCAGAACTCACACGCGGATTATTCGACGATGACAGCGAAAACTGCCATACCTGTATCTTGCTTTGCGACTTGTGAAGCTGTTTTTCTTTTTTTCAAACACAACCTACAAATATTCTGAATCCGATCAGAAAAACATGTTTTGCATTTTGATATTTTACTTCGCAAAGCCCCTATCTGATTACTATGCACGCCCTACCAGGGGACAATGGAATAACTTCGATAACCAGAGCTTTTTTTAAGATGCACGTAACTCGAAGCACACGTGCGTTTTTATGTTTTGCCATCATCGCTATGCTACCACCGACGCCTAAAACTAAACAGACTAATTCGTGCTTAGCAGCCCAACGCCATAACCGATAACGAACCACGATGGGCGAACACTCAGTTGTTAGTTAAGCGCATGTGGCATCAGTTCTACGTTTATTCGTCATTCAGGCTCTGATGCATTAGTATGCGGAACCAATTGGACCAATAACACGTGCTCAGTGTATCTAAGCTTTCGTGCCTGTTCTACAATATGGCGATGGGAGACGTGAATGTGACGCACTTGATTTAGATTTGTCCCGGACTCCATCACGCCCATCTTCGCTATTACCGGGTGACAGCAACTTGTGCAGCAGGTACTCAAGTCCAAGAAAGCTGGATTCTTCGCTCCCTGCTAGATTTCCTGCAAAAACAAATAGCTTTTATTTTTCATATGTAAATACACATTTGTACTGCTGCTAACAACAGGCTTTCCATTAAAAATGACGCGAAAGAGTTCGTGCTTATATTTGTATGTGAAGGAAAAATTGAATTTCCTTGCTTGTCAATGCGCAGAATATCTGGTTATTTGTCTAGTTTATCGAATACGAAGTACTGCTTGTCCGCAGCTTAGTACCGCGAATATAGTAACTGTTCCGGGTCCCAATAGACAAACGTTTACAATAATCAAAAACACCCATTCGTCAAGCCACGCGGCAAGTCCATATTCGACACCGAAGCCCATCAGCAGGCATGTAGCCCAACACGGTTACTGGAATTAAAGGCAATGAAAACATTCTCTCACCACTGGAATTGTCACTTCGGTCAGGGCTCGTCCATAGCCACTGTTCTTTTCCATCCTCCTCGAGATTTTCTGTCGCGACGGCCGGCTCCATGTAGATACAGGCCCTAACAAAAGCGGCGCGTAGACTAGGGTACGTGCCACGCCGGAGCTTCTCGGAAGGGGTTCTCATCACCGCGCCCACAGCAGCGTTAACAACAGGCTCGAACTTATCTCCGGTGGCGTGAACGGCCAGGAACGGCATCGTGTTCCAGACGCAAAGGCAGGCATAATTGTGGTCTCCCTCCGTGGACTTCGGGTCTTGCACCATAATGCACGAGCAGCGGGCATTCCTCCGGCTCGGACCTATGGTCATCATGTCGCTACCCAACGCATACGCCAAGCTCCTGTAGAGTCCCGTTACGAAGCAATACCTTGCAAAGTGTTTGTGTCGGTACAGAGACCATCTCCCGAGCGTGTCGTGCGGAATCAGCCAGCAACCCATGCGTGCCACTCGCCTTAGTCGCCGCCTCGGTTCTTCAATGGCTCGAAGAGCGTCCTGGATGACCGTGACCGCCTCCCATGGCGTGGTGCCTTTGAGCCGCTGAAGCCAGTCTGCATGTTTCCTCTCGATTGGTTCAAATTCATGTGGTGGCACTTGCAAAACGAAGGAGCTAATACTGAGCAAGTCTTTTTCCGTCATGTTTTGGAAATCTACCAATGACTAGGAAGTCTTGCTGTAACTATAGCCTGCAGTGGGCGGATGCAATGACCCGTGGTGCTAAGCTTCCTTCTCAGTAGCTGTCAATACGAGCGTCTTCCGTCAAAATGGCTGCGTCTCGTACTCAGTTCAGCAAGCTTGAAATCGTTTGTGATGAACGGGCCTGTGGACGTAGCCGATGAGCCAGAATCCAAGTCGAAAGCGATACTGGTCCGAAATGTAACAATGACCCTATATTCCGAATGAGACGTGGCAGCTTGGCACTACGTATTGCCGGTGTTCACACTTCCATCTGGAAGGTTGGAATACAGCGAGTAGTGTTATTTTTTACAAAAGGCATAATTAAGCACAGCTAAGCGTATGCGTTCCCGTGCTTCGTACTTTACCGCGGCCCCTAAGGTAATCCGGAAACATGTTAAAGTACGCAAAAAAGAAAACAAAAGACAACGCACAAAGTGCAATATCAGATACCCGTACGTTTTTATCACCAATCATTGGCTCTTGAGGATCCAAGAACCCACGCTTACAATTTTCCAACAGTGAAAAACGTCTTACGCACCACTGTGGCTCATTTGCGCATGACAGCTACAATCAGCGAAACTGTGAGAAACGAGCAATCCGGTAGTTTCGCACTCTCTCAACCAACTCTAGAATGTGTCATGCGCGGTATCACACAAGTTCATTTCGAGCAAAAGCAGTGCCGCATCTGCACACCAGGTGGCACTGGCAAGTTAGGGTTAAAATGCAGCCACGAACGAGCTGTGTCATCTGCTTCGGGCCGGTTAAGTGTCTTCGAGAATTACACGCAGCGTAAACGAAATGTTTGTCCTTACCTTTTTCTTTTACATTTTTTTTCTGCAAAGCATTCTTTGTCTCTGTGTCCGCGTCATACCAGACTTCTGCGCATGCGCAGTACGTTTCCTTCCTTCTCTCCGCTCCCACTTCCGTTCCGACTTGGGGGGGGGGGGGGGATAAGAGCAACTACACATCCCAAATAAACGCTTGGTATGTTCGAGCGGCTTGTGCCTCGTAACTGCTCCAGCCCGCGTGCCGTGGCTATGATACTGTCACGTAGTAGTGACGCTGAAGAAAACAGCCGTAAAACTATAGAGAAAGAAATTCAACAAGAGGGGACACTCGGCAAAAACTGGCAACAGGAAACACGTCACCATACGTCACGCTATACTTCTGACACCGAACGTTAGCTGCCGCGAGCATCGCAAAAAAAAAAAAAAAAAAAGAAAGTGAACTTAAGTTAACAGGCATTCATTTATTTTTTAAATTCTTTGCCGCGAAAACTAAAACGTTTTGCGTATAAATGAACTTAAGCTTTGCGACTTATTTTCCTTGCCTTACCTAGCCACAGGTCAATGACGCGCCAGTTACATGCGTCATCCGCCAGACACTCCCCCGAAGCCAGCGAGGATGGCTGCGCGCGTGTTTGAGCGCTCGCGCGCGGCGACCCGTCTGTCTCATTCTTTTTTTTTTCTTTTTAAATGTAACCTGGTTTATTGGGCTCTCGGCGTATTCTTGCGTTCATTCTGCACTGGGACAAACACCACTGCACTATTGGACAACGGCAAGGTGAGAAATCTTGTTTCACAGTCTACGACGCAATTAGGCATACGGCACGGGACCGAGACTTAAGACGCAGTTAGCGAAAAACAGCTCGGCCATCCTGGCGCAGTTAATTTGAGTAAATGAATCGTGCTGAGACATGTTTCCGACGCTTCCTAGGGGACTATTGTAACTTATTTCGGTTTTTGAGCCACACTGGCCGCACAGGGCGCCGTGTCGCAGTTAGCGAGAACTCAGCCCGCTGGCCGCACAGCGCGCTGTGACGCAGTTAGCGATAAGCAGCTCGGCCGTGGTGATAAAGTTAGTTTGGCGTGTAATGAATCTTAGAGGGACAAGTCTCTGACGTTTTTTTGTGGCTCCGCAACAACATATACCTTCTTTCGGTACTCACGCCTGTTGAAAACGCGATGGGCGATTGCCAAGAGTGATAACATGGGGTGTGCTGCTGGCGCCGGCAGAACGCGCGAACGACGAACATATCAGAAACTTGTAATTCGAAAATTACGTCTTCTAAAGGATTGAAAAAAGGCATTGCACCCACGCATTTGTCTTGAGTGCCTGTTGCGTCCGTCTCTGTGTATGTCGCGTACCGTCGCGTCGCCCGAGGCCAAGTTTTGGAAACGTGAAGTCGCTCGTGTATTTGTGCTGCCTAAGTGCAGGAAATAATGCCCGGAAATTGGGGAACGCTTGGAAATCAGATGTTTTCATATATGTTTGGGATGAGTCGGGTATTTTCTACGCCATGTATGTAAAAGCGAATTGCTTTTGTTTGTAATGCCGCCCATTCACCGCTTTCGTACGTTTCGCCTCGCAGTATTCCTATGTCTAAATACCAAAATGACTCATGCTTGTAACATGCTGTTACGTGCTTGCAAATGTAACATGCTTGTAATTTACTTTTTTTTTCAGCTGGTACCGTCCGGTGGAGCTTCATACAGGAACTACTGCCTTACCTGCTGGTGTCACAACGTTGGATGAACGCACAAAAAGCGCGGAACGAGCTTTTATATAGAGCAAAATAAATATTTCCTCATTGCACAAAAGGTCTTGCGTCTACTTTGTGAAATTGCACGTGGCACAGATTCGATGGGACTTTACGAGATCGTTCGCAATCATTTTTACTAAATAATAAACCGATTCTGCACGAAGAGCAAAAAAAAAGAAAAAGAAAGGAAAGAAAAAGGGGGGGGGGCGCAGCCGGCGTGCTAGCTTGCGTTCAAAATACGCGCGCCCAAAACCGAAACCGGAAGTGATGCAAGTGATCGACACCGACCGCTTGGCACGCTGCAGTCAATTCGGCCGCTGGGCCCTATGGGAGTGTCCCCTCTTGTTGAATTCCTTTCTCTATGGTAAAACTGTGTACGACGAAACTGGTTGTTTATTGGGCGAACCTGTGCCCACAAAATCAAGGTACACTCAAAGCACAACCATAGAGAAAGAAATTCAACAAGAGGGGACACTCGGCAAAAACTGGCAACAGGAAACACGTCACCATACGTCACGCTATACTTTTGACACCGAACGTTAGCTGCCGCGAGCATCGAAAAAAAAAGAAAGAACTTAAGTTAACAGGCATTAATTTATTTTTTTTTAATTCTTTGCCGCGAAAACTAAAACGTTTTGCGTATAAATGAACTTAAGCTTTGCGACTTATTTTCCTTGCCTTACCTAGCCGCAGGTCAATGACACGCCAGATACATGCGTCATCCGCCAGACACTCCCCCGACGCCAGCGAGGATGGTTGCGCGCGCGTTTGAGCACTCGCGCACGGCGACCCGTCTGTCTCATTCTTTTTTTCTTTTTTAACACGAAAGTGTTTTATGCCGGGGTCCACCAAGACTTCACTGACGTATTTCCGTCACGGAAATACGTCATAGAACATAATACAAAGAAAGAAACCAGAAGAAAAAGTTCCACAAACATGCAAAATTTGGAAATCGAACCCACGACCTCTCGGTCCGCGACGATAGATCGCCGAGCGTTTAACCCATTGCGCCACAAACGCATTTGCAGAGAGCTACACAGACGCGCCTTATATATCTAACACTCCTCCGTGTACCCGCGCTCTTGCTCGGGGCGGTGCCGCCGCCTACGAGCAGAAAAGAGAAGTACTGCATTATGACACTAACGCGCACCGACAGTGAACGCTTCGGTGGTCTCAGCACTACGACGCCTCGATGCCAGCATTCGAAGGGACGCTGGCATCAAGAAGCACTACCAACGCCACCTAGGTGGCGTTCACCGTACTCAGCACAGCGGAGCGTGGCCTCCGCAATTAGCTCTGAAAATGTTTCTGAAGTTGATCGCGGAGGCTGCAATTACGACGCGCTGTACGCGCTGATTTGACTCGGTGACGATTCAGTTACGTGCTTTGTCTTGCGCGTTGTATTAGTGTGTCAGTTACGTGCTTCGTCTTTCGCGTTGTGCTAGCGTGTGCAGCGTAGTGCAGCTTCCATATGCACGACGGTTGCTCATGGTCATCGACGTTGGTAGTCGTGATGGAGGAGACGTGCCACCAGGCGTCAGCGTGGGTGCATCAACGCCTAAGGGCGCTTTAGCCACAAAACACCAATAGACATTATATATCAATGTGCAATAAACATTACACTACTTCTGTGAAGACGTTTCACTTTCGTGTTCTATACCGATTCCTATATAAGAGGGATCAACCACATTTTTAAATGTAACCTGGTTTATTGGGCTCTCGGCGTATTCTTGCGTTGCTTCTGCACTGGGACAAGGCACCACTGCACTATTGGACTACGGCAAGGTGAGAAATCTCGTTTCACAGTCTACGACGCAATTAGGCTTACGGCACGGGACCGAGACTTAAGACGCAGTTAGCGAAAAACAGCTCGGCCATCCTGGCGCAGTTAATTTGAGTAAATAAATCGTGCTGAGACATGTTTCCGACGCTTCCTAGGGGACTATTGTAACTTATTTCGGTTTTTGAGCCACACTGGCCGCACAGGGCGCCGTGTCGCAGTTAGCGAGAATTCAGCCGTGGTTTGTAGTCTAGTGCATCTTGCTAGAAGTTTGTGCCGCTTTCTCTGACGCCAGACATTACTGAAAAGTAATTTCGTTACTTTCTGGGGTACTTTTGAGGCACGCTGGCCGCACAGCGCGTTGTGACGCAGTTAGCGATAAGCAGCTCGGCCGTGGTGATAAAGTTAGTTTGGCGTGTAATGAATCTTAGAGGGACAAGTCTGACGTTTTTTTGTGGCTCCGCAACAACATATACGTTCTTTCGGTACTCACGCCTGTTGAAAACGCGATGGGCGGTTGCCAAGAGTGATAACATGGGGTGTGCTGCTGGCGCCGGCAGAACGCGCGAACGACGAACATATCAGAAACTTGTAATTCGAAAATTACGTCTTCTAAAGGACTGAAAAAAGGCATTGCACCCACGCATTTGTCTTGAGTGCTTGTTGCGTCCGTCTCTGTGTATGTCGCGTACCGTCGCGTCGCCCGAGGCCAAGTTTTGGAAACGCGAAGTCGCTCGTGTATTTGTGCTGCCTAAGTGCAGGAAATAATGCCCGGAAGTTGGGGAACGCTTGGAAATCAGATGTTTTCATATATGTTTGGGATGAGTGGGGTATTTTCTACGCCATGTATGTAAAAGCGAATTGCTTTTGTTTGTAATGCCGCCCATTCACCGCTTTCGTACGTTTCGCCTCGCAGTATTCCTATGTCTAAATACCAAAATGACTCATGCTGGTAACATGCTGTTACGTGCTTGCAAATGTAACATGCTTGTAATTTACTTTTTTTTCAGCTGGTACCGTCCGGTGGAGCTTCATACAGGAACTACTGCCTTACCTGCTGGTGTCACAACGTTCGATGAACGCACAAAAAGCGCGGAACGAGCTTTTATATAGAGCAAAATAAATATTTCCTCATTGCACAAAAGGTCTTGCGTCTACTTTGTGAAATTGCACGTGGCACAGATTCCATGGGACTTTACGAGATTGTTCGCAATCATTTTTACTAAATAATAAACCGATTCTGCACGAAGACCAAAAAAAAAGGAATGAGAGAGGGGGGGGGGGGGGTGCAGCCGGCGTGCTAGCTTGCGTTCAAAATACGCGCGCCCAAAACCGAAACCGGAAGTGATGTAAGTGATCGACACCGACCGCTTGGCACGCTGCAGTCAATTCGGCCGCTGGGCTCTATGGGAGTGTCCCCTCTTGTTGAATTTCTTTCTCTATGGCACAACTATAGCGGCGAACACAGTCGGCGATCGTCGAGAATCTGATCAGCGGCGAAACGCGTCGGCTTTTATACCTGAGTCATCGAAGGTTCTAGATTAATCCCTGATGCCCGCGTGTCTTCCAGAAAGTTCTAGACAATTCGCGTCAGTCATGCAATCAGATAACAAGCGTCGGTGAAAACAGGCAATGGAAAGAAGCATCGATAACCTTCTAGAAACTTCCGATACAGGCGCGTCCTGCGCCGAGCGATAACGTTTAACATTTGTTAGCCGGTGGAAAGCGGCCACCGGTGAAAGATAAACATGTATACGTGTCAATACAGTCTCATTCCAGGCATCTTTGAGTAGATAAATACAGTAGGTAGTAGGTTCCGGTCTCGTCACGTTTCGGCTCTCATCTATAAAAAGAAATGACTGGCCAAAAACCAACCAAGCTTGGCTTTTTGTGCACAACAGCCACACGTTCTAGCCACTAGGCTACGCTCGCACGCATATTTGCAGTCTACTTCACTCTCGCATACTCAACCGTCGTGATATTCCGATGGCTATGACACTGCGCTGCTGAACTGAAGGACGCCGGTTCCGTCCCCGTCAAGACGGCCGCATTTCTATGCGGGCGAAATGGAAGTAAGCTTTTGTACTTAGATATATCTACACGTTTGAGAACCTCAGTTTGTCAAAATAATTACGAAAAATAATTACTATCTTTGACACAAAATCAAAATTGAACCAAAAACTAGCCGCAATTATGACAGCCATTTTTTTACAATTTTTGCGGAACCATTGGCGTCTTATCGAGAAGTTGGTATCGCCATGATCAACGGAGAGAGGGTGGTCTGACGAGAAGCGCAAGCCAACAAGCGCAATTCACTTTGCTGCCGTGAGGCGCACGTGAAGATGCGCGTCATACAACACGTGCGCCGAGCACCTGGGTGGCCGTGGCATACCAGGGCACGCCAACGGGCCGTTCCTGCGGCAGCATAGGCACGACATACTTCACAACAAAAAGTAGAACAGAAATGCCATTTGTTTTCGTTGTCCTTTGCATTCCTTCTTATAATGAATTCGGTGTCTCCCTCGTTCATGCGTTGTCTAGTCTGCCTTGTCACCGCTTACTTTCTGTGGTTTCGCTTTTGACGAAACGCACGCGTTACCGTTATCCGATCATAGTGTTTTAGTTTCACTGCATGGTGTCAGTGACCAGAGCACTGCACAGGCTCGGGCTTACCCGAAAGCCCGGGCCCGGCCCGGCCCGGCCCGTGTAAGGCAGTTTTTGTCACGGGCTCGGGTCGGTCTCGGGCACGCCATGGGCTTTGAGGCGCGAAGATCCTTAGGGTGTGGGTCTGTCCCTCCTCTGTAGTATGCAGTAGTAGTAGTAGTAGTAGTCGTCGTCGTTGTACTAGGTAGCCACCGTCTACTATTATAAAAAAAAACCCGAAAGTTGTGTCCGTAGCGCGGATCGAACCAGGGACCCCTCGCTCCCGAACGCGCGGTGCTAACCACTACGCCACGAAGCGCACATCGACACACGCACCACGATGGCAATAAATACCCAACATTAAGGAAAGGCCCCGTTTCTAGCGCTTTTCTAACGCGTTTGTGCTAGCGCGCTACGGCCCGTGTAAGAACCTGGTGTAAGGCGCTGTGGCCTCTCCGCCTTACCTTCAACGCGTTTCGAACGCGCTGCCCAAAGCGGTGGCAAGTCAAGTTCAAGTCGAGGAGCGTTTATGAATACGGGGGGTATACTCTCTCAGCAGTCATGTGATGGCGTCGGCAAACGCGGTGCACGTTCCGGCATGTGTAAATGGCTGCGTAAGACGCTGTGGCCGCTCCCCCTTACTAGAGAGTACTGCACGTTTCTAACGCGTTTGTGCTAGCGTCCCCTTAAGCGGGAGATCCGATGATTCCCTCCGGAGCTTCGCCCACTCATCATCATTGACCCCGTGGATATGCTGTGATTTTTTTTTCCTTTCTGCGTTTTTTTTTGCCTCCCGTTTCACTTCCAATGACTGGTCTACGGTTCTGTTTCGAATGTTTTACGCAAAGTCAGTAAATTACGTTGTAAGCACTGCGCCTGATGCAGAGGGGATGATCAGGGTAGCTTTGATTCTCCGCCCTTCCAGACGACCATCCCAGGAGGAAGGGGGTCTGGGCTTTCGCTTATTTGTTCAGCTGTGTTGAGCGGCGCTGTGTATATATAGGCTTGATACCATGCGCCACGTCTCTGAGATTTCAATGCCCAAGCTTGGTTACGTGCCCTTTAGCTCCTTAAAGTTGGCCTCCACAGAATAGTGCGGCGCAAATGCATTTATGTGATGAAATGCAAGTGTCAGAAACGCCAGCACCTTGAGAGCACAGGAGCATTGAAACACAGCAGTTGCCGAGATACCGTCGATAATTTCTCGCCGGCATTTCTGTCCGCCATTTCGTTGCATTGGTGACGTAGCCGCAATTCCAGGTGCACACAGGATCGGTGAGCATCTCGAGAGACAAAAAAAAGAAATAAACGAGAACACACCTTTGGGAAGAAATACCAGAATTAAAGCAAAAAAAAGCCTTAATGTATTTTAATGAAATATACATACGTAGCAATACTATTTGATACAGTTTTAGCGTCTTGAAAAAGACAAATATTTGTTCGCCTCTCAGAATCTATACGCTGATACCATCGCCATCCTCACCCTCGTTTCCTATTGGGCGTCTGGGGTTCTTAGGGTGTTTCAATAAAGAAATAAATAAAATCATATTGCTTACAAACTGGTTCGTCTGCCTTCGCTAATAGCTGACTTGTTGAAAACAATGCTCAGGTTATTCAGGATATGTTTCTTGCGAAATGACGGCAACATAGCGTTGTTCACTGGTTTAGCATTACTTGGGCAAGTGGTTTAGCTAAAGTGTAGGCAATTGGTCGCAATAAGTTCCGTCTTTAGAATGAGCCCACATGGCTCAGCGATTCTTCTTCACAATAAAGAGAACGGGACATACTGCAACCAACTTGAAGAAGTTATTACTAACTTAATGTTTCAGCCCCCAGACAGAACGCCCTAAAAATTCAATTCCAGGGTTTAGCGTGCCAAAACCGAAGTATGGTTATGAGGCATTCCATATGCGAGGGACTCCGGAATCATTATGACGGGGTTCTTTAACGTGCACCCCAAGCACGGTCCACATACGTTTCTGCATTTTGCCCCCATCGAAATGCGGCCGCCCCGGCCGGGATTTGATCCCGCGACCTCGTACTTAGCAGCGCAACGATATAGCCGCTGAGCAACCATGGCGGGTAGACAGAATCTTCGTGGACCATAACGGGTAAACAGGATCGGCACAAGGTTTAAAGGGGTTGAGCGCACGACGTAGGGTGTGAGAATCAGTTTTGCTCCGTTCCTATCGAACGTACATTCCGTTGCCTGGGGGTGTAACGACTGGAGTGCGTATACTCCTGCTCCTCTATGCCGAATTTAGCACATATTAGATCTGGATAACATTCATCAATAGAAAAAAAGTGTCAGAAACATATATCGTGGGAATATTGGATCACTCCTTGGCAGTATGTGGAATAACGACACTAAAACATTGCAGTGAACTTCGTCTTGACTGGCATTGGTTCGAAAAAGGAGGAATAACTACGACAGCTTAGGGGGAACCATAATAAAAGCATTTGCTCTCTTAATGTTTGAACGCGCATGGAGCCTTGAATGCTGCACTTGCTGTTCTTGCTATTTAGTTGTGTTTTCAAGTTTTATGTGCTTTCTTGGTCAAACATATTTCCCAGCGAAGCTGCATACCTCTGCCCCTCAATGCATTTGTCGTGTCCTTGGGCAAAAATAACCTTTTCGTGGGCCGATCCCTGAGGTAGTCCAATCGTAAGCACAGACTGATTTAGAACGACATCCGCTTGTAACAGGGTGCGTGACGTCAAACCCCATATAAAATATAAATAAAGTGCCGGTTTCTGACAGCACACAGTTTGTGACACAGCACGTGACGTCACTGCATTACATATACTGGGTGTTTCAGCGAACACTTTCAAAATTTATTTAAGTTTGCCTGTGGCAGATAGCCCAATTCTAGTTAATGAGCTGGTCTACTCGAAGAGGCGGACATTACTTGCACAAAAAATTGAAATGCATATTCAACTAATCAACAAAAATTTACTAATTAATTTTTAACAAATTACCTGATGACCCATATTGCAATTTACAAATTGTAGCCGTGGAGTGCGCAAGGCGAATCCACTTGGAACTCAGGATGTCACCAGTTTAGAGATAATAATTCCCGAACTTTGCGTACAAAAGCATTGGCGTTCCAGATAATTTTGTGCTTCAATTCGTAGAGCGACGTTTTGTTAAGGAACTAACTCGAACGCCATTGCATTTCTCCGCAAAATTCGGGAATTATTATCTCGAAAATGGTGTCATCCCGAGAATTCGTTCCAAGTACATCCGCCTTGCGAACTCCACGGCTACAATTTGTAAATTTGAATATGGGCCATCAGGTATTTAGTTAAAAACTTAATTAGTAAATTCTTGTCAATTATTTGAGTATGCGTTTCAATTTCTTGTGTAAGTGATGTCCGCCTTTTCGAGTAGACCAGCTCATGAACTAGAATTGTGCTATCTGCCGCAGGCCACCTTTAAGAATTTTTGAAGTGTTCGCTGAAACACCCTGTATATACAAAGGGCCCACCTAGTAAGGCATTGCCTTTGTGTTGTGACAGTGCTATGCAAAGGCCACGTTTAGTGAGGACCCCTGTAGAGCAGCGTGCATACGAGGAGCGGCGAAGAGACCAGAGACGACAATCTCAACAACGGCGTCGTGCTCGTGCCAGGGATGAACATCGTGTCCACGACACTCAGCACAAGCACCAAGCGCGGCAGGATGATGAAGAATGTCGTGAAGCCGAAAACGCGTTCAAGCGACAAAGGTACAATGCAATCAATCGTTTCAAGGATGCAAATTGTAAATTTAAGAAGACATTTCTCGACGTATTATTTGGATTTAGCTGCTCCATGCGTGACTGACTGTGGTTCCTGGGTAAGTGTATTTCGCTTGTCTTTGATCCACTCTTTGTAGGTGAACGAAGTAGCCGCGCAAGCCAAGTCGCAGGTCGTATAAACGTACTTGGCTAATAATAAGGTAAAGTTCATGTAAATGTCGCTACGTGAATAATTTCAAGCCACGTCGCAATGGGTAATCTTTCTAGGTGTTTTTTCCAACTTCGCTGTCCAACCACCTTCACAACGTGCATTGGAGCCCAAATTTTTTTTCATCTTAGACGCTTTTTTTAATCAAAATTTGTTTCTTTGAACACTGCGTGCTATCGTCGATGGTGATGGTGTGTGGGGTTTAATGGCGCAAAGCCCAGTTATAACCAAAGAGCGCCAAAGAGGTGATGCTTCCTTTTCAAAGCAACAATCAATGCCGAGGAGTAGAGTAAATTGTTTTATAGAGTCCATAAAGTAATCGCTGTAAGGTGCGTAAATTATACATGCATCAAAGCTATGAGAATGACTCGTGAGGTGTGCTCTGTACATGAATTAATCCGACGAAGAAAATATGTGCTAAAAAAGTCGTAGTTTTGCCCGAAAGTGGAGCATCGATTGCGATTGCAAATTAGTATGCAGCTATATGAAGTAAGGATATTAGTTTTATCAGCCGTATAAACTTGCAAATGTTCGCGTACTAACTAAATTACCGACACGGTGTAACGCGTGCACAGGTAAGTATGAATACATCTCGCAGAATGACCGCGGAAACTCGCTGTGAAAACGCTGCGCTCAGGAAACGCGGCTGCAACAGCGAGCCAATTGACCTTCATGCGGTCTCTCGCTTCAACACGAATTGAGCCGCGAAAATACAGCGCCCGGCAGACTCTGCCCCCATAACAGATGGCTATGGGCATGCGAATATTCGAAACTTTCGAATAACAAATCGAATACTGTCCCATTCGATTCGGTCTTCGAATCGAAACGTCACTATTCGTAAATACTAAACGTCGAAAGCACAGCACATACGAAGCTATCGGCACTAGTAGCACGTTGTCCACATCGCAGATCGTTTTGAAGATGAGGCCTGCGCGGGCGTGTAATTTGTCCACGTCGCAGATCGCTGTCAAAAAACGGCGGCCGCGCGGCCGCGCGGCCGCGCCGTCAGGAGCAGCCACCCGAGTAGAACGCTCCTCCCACCTCCCTCAGTCCCCCCCCCCCCCCCCTTGCCTCGCGTGCGACAGAAGATGGCGCGTTTCCGCCCCTCCTTTCATGATAGCGCATGCGAGATCGAGCCGCGATCGTCGGCTGATCCTCGCAAGCTTTCACTCGCACATACGGCGTACAGCGCACTATGACATGGTTATCGTGTTTTAACTTACACGGATCATCATGACGACGACGACGGTGACGACAGAAATGCGCTTGGAGTGTCCGTATTATCGCTGTTAGTGTTAGAGCAGTAGCAATATTGTCTCACCCTTGAACCCAAGAGCCTGGAGCGGTCTCTAGTGGGAAGATGTGCTATGACTTTCTTGGGCTGATGACTTGCAATAGGCCGGCATCATTTAAAAAAGTTAGGATTGCTTTAATGTCACAGAATCCGTCTCTACGAGATAACATTGCTGCATGAGAAAAATCTGTTGTTCATAGACTAAAGGAAAGTACTTTTTTTATGAGGTTTCCCGTAGGTAAATCTGCGTGAGCCGGCGTTTCGTGTTTTGCGGCACCCCGAACACAAGCACATGGGTAACGGACCCTCCGGAGACTACTAGCGCGACTTGGTCGTGTTCCGAGGAAAAGGGTATGCTGTGGGTTGAGCCGTTGCTGAGTCATTCGATACTTAAGGCCCATCGGCAGAGACAACCCACCCCTTTAGCCTCAGCAATTCCGGGAGAAATCGGCAGACGCTTTTTACTGTCCTCCTCTTCAACCTTCGTGTTTGTCCCACACTTTCAATCTTTCCTGTTTCTACTCACTTCTGTATACCTTGAGAACTTCCAGACAACGAGGGTTGATCTTGTGTGAGAAAGCCACTCAAGGCTATATCATATTCGGTTATAGTACTAGCGTAGAAATGGCTTTTGAATGGCCTGTTTGTAGAAGTCCTGCAGCGTCCCCTATGCCCTAAACGAGCCAGATCCTCTAAATATTAGGCCCTGATCACCCGTTTACTCCTATCTTGACTGACGAAGCTTGTTCACATTTAAAAAATATATAAGGGCGAGGATGTAGATGTTCTGCACGAAAAGATATACCTGCGCTAGTTAATGATTCCTTTTAAAAAAAGTACATAGGCACCCCGTGCGCAGTTCAATTTCATTTCCACCCCAATATCGCCGACACCGGCCGCTAGAGGTGCGACGAGAATAATACGCCATTCCAAAGGACAGTGGCTCACTTTTCGTTGCTCATCTGAGTGTTATGCACTGCGCTTGGACGATATCAAGCTCGCAATTGTTCGCGCTTCTGATATAGATCGCGAACGTGTGATGTCATATGCTAAGCCTAGGCGCTTCGACGCTTTTACAACTCGGACAGTCTTGCCTCATGATGAGAGATCGAAAGTGTCGCAGCGAATGCATACAGAGGCCCGGATTCTGAAACGCTCCTTTCCTTACTAAGGACGTCTTACACGCTGTAAGGCGACCTGGCGTCAATTCTGGAACGTCCCTTACTAAGGGGCACTAAGTTAGGGCCTCCTTGGTGCTTCCTCACGCTTAGGAAGCCGGCATGCTACCTTCATGCTTCCTAACCGCGCTCCTCTATCTGAACGTATGCTTCTCCGCAGAACTTTGCACGCGGTACGCTCGGCTTGGATAGGTGCCGTGCGCAGCCAACGCCGCGGCAGCCAGCCACCGTGTATTGACGTCCAGTTTGGCTCCGCAGACCAGGCCCCGGAATAGAGCACTGCACGGGCCCGGGCCGGCCCGAAAGCCCGGGCGCGGCCCGGCCCGCGGGCCGGGCCGGGCCGTCCGAATCGTTTTGTCGGCGGGCTCGGGCTTGAGGCCACGGGCCCGGGCCGGGCTCGGGCTTGAAGCCACGGGCCCGGGCCAGAGTCGGGCCCGCTCATTGAAGGGCCTAAGTAGGCCTTCGAGCATACGCGACCGTTATGAATTGCATGGTTCAATGCATTCTGTGCCAAGCTGAAGTGACACGTGCAAGATGACTGTCATCATCATCATCAGTCTATATTTATGTCCACTGCAGGATGAAGGCCTCTCCCTGCGATCTCCAATTAACCCTGTCTTGCGCTAGCTGATTCCAATTTGCGCCTGCGAATTTCCTAACTTCATCACCCCACCTAGTTTTCTGTCGTCCTGGACTGCGCTTCCCTTCTCTTGGTATCCATTCTGTAGCTCTAATGGTCCATCGGTTATCCATCCTATGCATTACATGGCCTGCCCAGCTCCATTTTTTTCCGCTCAATGTCAATTAGAATATCGGTTATCCCCATTTGTTCTCAGATCCACACCGCTCTCTTGACTGTATATCTTATCAGATGACTATATCTTATCAAAGAAAATAGTAAAACAGATGAAGTTCTCATTTTCAGATGAAGCTGTTTCAGCCGGGCCTAATGTGTCCGCTGAATCCAAAAATGTGGGCCGATCCTGGCAGCAGTGCAGAAAGGGTCCAAGCGCAATGGCACATACACCTGTGAACTAGCGAAGCTGAGCCTGGATAAGTCTAGCTAAGAATAGTGGGGACTAATTGCCTATCGATAGGCAATTCATAGCCAATCAATAGCTAGTCGATAATCGATCAATAATCAATAAATTCCCGAAAACGCTGGGGATGACTTGGTAGTGCTTAGCCTAGCCCAAATACGTGGCCAATACCTTACGATAGCCAATCGGCAGCCAATCAATAGCTAATTGATAATAGATCAACAATCAATAAATTCCGATAACTTGGTAGTGCTTAGCCTATCCCAAATACGTGGCCAATATCTTGCAATAGAGAATCAATAACCAATCAATCGCCAATCAATAGCTAATCGATAATATATCAATAATAAATAAATTCCGGGAAATGCTGGGGATGACTTGGTAGTGCTTAGTCTAGTCCAAAAGCCAGGACTAGCTAGGTGGCCATCATATCCGCTGTCTCTTTAGCATTGCGCAGTCAGTGCAAGCTATGCTAATTTGTTTTTTCCTTTTCCGTAAAAACAAGCATTGTTTCCGCGTAAGGAAAAATTAATTATACAAAGAACCACTCCTCAAACCATTTCCATGTTACCGCTTTTGCGATCGCACTATTACCAGTGTCGATAATATGGCATTATTTTAGCGCTAAGGCCAGTTACATTTTGCTTCAATGCATAAAACAGCGTTTTCCTCAAAAAGTTAATTGGAACGCCCATGAATTTTGTCGGGCATATTGAAAATTAATATCTCGAAACTGGTTCAGTCCTGAGAATTCGTTCCAAGTGGACACGCCTTGCGAACTCAGCGGCTATAATTCGTAGATTGAAAGATGTGCCGTAAAATAATTAAAAAGTTAATTCGCGTAATTATGTTAAATATTCAAGTAGGCGTTTTTACCATCCATTAGGCCATCCATGTCAGAATTAGCTTGTAAATACAAAAATACAGTCCCCTAGGAAGCGTCGGAAACATGTCTCAGCACGATTTATTTACTCAAATTAACTGCGCCAGGATGGCCGAGCTGTTTTTCGCTAACTGCGTCTTAAGTCTCGGTCCCGTGCCGTAAGCCTAATTGCGTCGTAGACTGTGAAACGAGATTTCTCACCTTGCCGTAGTCCAATAGTGCAGTGGTGCCTTGTCCCAGTGCAGAAGCAACGCAAGAATACGCCGAGAGCCCAATAAACCAGGTTACATTTAAAAATGTGGTTGATCCCTCTTATATAGGAATCGGTATAGAACACGAAAGTGAAACGTGTCTTCACAGAAGTAGTGTAATGTTTATTGCACATTGATATATAATGTCTATTGGTGTTTTGTGGCTAAAGCGCCCTTAGGCGTTGATGCACCCACGCTGACGCCTGGTGGCACGTCTCCTCCATCACGACTACCAACGTCGATGACCATGAGCAACCGTCGTGCATATGGAAGCTGCACTACGCTGCACACGCTAGCACAACGCGAAAGACGAAGCACGTAACTGACACACTAATACAACGCGCAAGACAAAGCACGTAACTGAATCGTCACCGAGTCAAATCAGCGCGTACAGCGCGTCGTAATTGCAGCCTCCACGATCAACTTCAGAAACATTTTCATAGCTAATTGCGGAGGCCACGCTCCGCTGTGCTGAGTACGGTGAACGCCACCTAGGTGGCGTTGGTAGTGCTTCTTGATGCCAGCGTCCCTTCGAATGCTGGCATCGAGGCGTCGTAGTGCTGAGACCACCGAAGCGTTCACTGTCGGTGCGCGTTAGTGTCATAATGCAGTACTTCTCTTTTCTGCTCGTAGGCGGCGGCACCGCCCCGAGCAAGAGCGCGGGTACACGGAGGAGTGTTAGATATATAAGGCGCGTCTGTGTAGCTCTCTGCAAATGCGTTTGTGGCGCAATGGGTTAAACGCTCGGCGATCTATCGTCGCGGACCGAGAGGTCGTGGGTTCGATTTCCAAATAACAATTAGCCTCCTTAGAGCGTCGTCGCATTAATGCGAACACAAGAAATCCTGAGATATGGTCAATTCCATACTTCAGAACACTCTATAAGCATCAGTCGTTAATACCTGACCTACCGTTCACTTTCCACAAATACTAAAATGGCGGTAATTTCAGTAAGAACGAACTCAGCTGACACTTTGATCACTTGTAATGTATCTGATGTGATTATTATTCTGCCTTTCTGTATGGTTCTGAGTATATAATGTAAATCCTGTTTCGTTTTCTTAGCAAATGTTGATCTTGTAAAATTCAGTCTCATGCTATGTTGTATAGCTGGTGCTGTGCTGTTTTGTATAGCTAGCATTGTTATTGTAGTGTTGTTTAAAATGCATTCTGTTAAAACTTTTCCAATTCTGTTAAATCGCCGTTACGCAAATATTCTTTGCCTTTCCATTCATAGCTATTTCGTCTATGAGGAATTCCAGCGATAGCTGGAAATATATGTGAATTATTTTGCATGTGTGGTCTTTCGGGTCATGTCAAGCTACATATGTAGCTTTTAGTCCAAAATGACCGTCCAGCATCTAAACTGGACGATAAATTGATTTGATTTGATTGATTTCGTCGGACACTTTGAAAATTATTATCTCGAAACTGGTGTAGTCCTGAGAATTTGTTCCAAGTGGATACGCCTTGCGAACTCGGCGGATATAATTAGTGGATTGAAAGATGTGCCATGAAATAATTGGCACAGTAAGTAATGGCCGCCTCATCGAGTAGTTTAGATCAAGGATTGTAACTGTGCTATCTGCCACAGGCAATCTTTAAAAATTTGGTTCAGCTAAAATGAAACGCCCTGTATATTTGCATGCTAAATGACATCATAGAACCATATCGTACAAATCAAGGTAAGTACATGCGCACCACCAGAAAAATAGTAGCACAGGCAATGGGCCGGATTACTGATGTTCCGTGGGAGAAACAAAGATTTCGGCCTTTTATTGCTTATATACTACAGCTGATTAAACCTCGAGAAGGTGAGGCTGACAGATACGGTACAATCTGTAAGTAAAAAAAAGGAATTTTTTCTTACAGGCCGGGCCTGGTCATGCACACGCGGGCCCTAGCTAAGCTTAGTAATGAACGCCCGGGTCCGGGCCGGGCCCGGGCTCAGTAACACGGGCCCTG
Organism: Dermacentor silvarum; assembly: GCF_013339745.2. Classification (NCBI taxonomy): domain Eukaryota; kingdom Metazoa; phylum Arthropoda; class Arachnida; order Ixodida; family Ixodidae; genus Dermacentor; species Dermacentor silvarum. Next base: position 65,609,456 of record NC_051162.1, read on the forward strand.
GCCGGGCCCGGGCTTGGAACCACGGGCTCGGGCCGGGCCCGGACTGGTCTCGGTCATGTACGCTCGGGCCCGGGCCGGGCTCGGGCTTTGTATTACGGGCCCGGGCTGGGCTCGGGCCTCGTAAAGCGGGCCCGGGCCGGGCTCGGGCCGAAAAATCAGGCCCGTGCAGTGCTCTACCCCGGAAACTCGCGAGTTCACCAAATGGCCACAGAGGGCGAAAAAATCGCTGCTAACAAAACAAGCATAGTACATCCCCTCAAAAAATGCCTAAGTGAGTTCAGTAGCTCCCGCTAGAGGCGCCGTAATAAGCGCAATTTTAACCTACAAACTTTCTCCCGCGCTTATCGAAGCGTTTTTGTTAATTGACAAAGGGTGCAAAATTATTATTCTTAATTATACATTGTACTATTGAGCACTAACTCTGTTCTTTTTTTGCCATTGTAAACGCAAAATAACGCTCAGCATCATCGATCTCTCACGTGACCTCTGGCCTGAATTTAAAATTTTTACCGGCATTTTCGCGTACACGGAAAGCACGGATTCATTGGTTCGTACACTTATGGTGGTTGCTTATTTTGTGCTAAAACCAGTTTATTGCGCTTCGACACCTCGCGTTATTTAACTTGGGGTGAAGTGACGGGTTTGCGAGGGGAGATGTGAGCCAGAAAGCTAGGTTTTGATCGTGAAGCATGCGGAACAGTGTATGCATCGAAACGGGAGCCGGATTCTGCTGCGACTGAGGATGGCAATACCGGTAAGTCGTTTAACATCGCTGCTGCTTGAATCGTTATGTAATATTCGTCTCGTTAACTTACAGGCGGAGACAAGTTCACGAACTTGATTCTGCATTACATATGGGCAGTCAGGACCCTCCTTTGCTGTTTCCAAAATAAATCTTTAGTTGCGAGGCCGTCGTTATGCAAACACAAACACGAAAAAAAGAGAGCGATATCGGAAAGCCCGTCACATTTTTCATCTCGTTGTATCCGTGGCCGTAGGCGACTGAGTAGCCTTATCAATATATATATATATATATATATATATATTGTCGATTCCGCCGGCAACTTCTTTCGTCCACAAAACCAGATAACCCTTTGGTAGATTGAAGTTAAAGTACTGAATTTAATGTATTAAACAGTTGCACGCATGGTCATTTACCCATATTTCGTACTTGTTGGTTCCAAGTGTTCTTGCTGTTCCGTTTGATTTACCTTGGGGCATTTATTTTTGTAGTAATGAAGTGGTGCATCACATTCGTGCAGAAAAAGAATGCAGCAGTTCTAATAGCTTCATGTTTGTCTTGCATTTGCTTGTGAAGCCAGCAGTGTGATCTCTAGTGTATAAATGGGCGCAAAAATGTTCTCATTTGTGATCCTAATAATACTTAAGGTGTTGACACGCATTGTATTTAAGCAGACATAAATTTTATGGGCAGTACCAATATTTAATTAACATGCTGATGAAGCACCCTAGAACAAACAGTGTACATTTGCATGTGTTCTGCAGTCTAAAATCATTACAATACATATGTCTCACCTTCTTGCATTTCATATTGCAAAATTGTGCTTTTTCAATTTCTGATGCAATCAAAATTTCTGTTCCAGACATGCAGTAAAGAGGATGGCACCAGTGTAAATCAACACACTCCACACACCAAAGACAAGCTACTTCCTGCTACAAGAAGGCCATTGTGTGTACTTTGGCTGTTACTACAAGGTAAACAACACCAAGTTCAGAAATAAATATGCTTAATATATACTGTATTGGCTCGCTAGTATTGAGACACATGTCATTTGTTTGTAGGAGATGATATGAACGTTTTTCCACATTTACGGTTCAGCATAATTGGTTCAAACATAAAAGAAAACACTACATGAGTTTGGCTAATCTGTGCTGTATCTCATGTGTTACTGTTGTGTTCCAACAGAATCTGCACCAAGCACACCATGGTCCTCATCACAGAAGCCCCAATCTACCCTGACTGGAAGGGGCTGGAGCCAAATATACAAGGATTTTACACCACAAAGAAGCGGACGCAGAAGTATTTGGATGAAATATCAAGTCTACGGATGACTGTGTCAAGACTGAAAAGAGCCTCAGCCATCATTCCACCAGCACGGATATTGGCCGAGTCATCCAGGTACCTCAACAAAGACTTTCTAGAAATTCTTCATGTTGAGATGCACCTGCAACCATTGAACAAGCACGGACGACGCTGGCCAAAAGAGTTCCTTCCATCAGTATGCCCTTCCTTAATCAGCTTCCTGGTCATGTCAAATTCCATTTGTGCCAAGTATACATTTTTTTCTATACATGCAAGCTTTTTCATTCCCCACTCTTGTTAGGGATAATTCTTCTTCCTCATCCAAACATGAAGGTCAACCGATTCTTTGCTCATACTTAATACCATTCACTGTCTAGTAGCATACCATATCTGTAGCAGTATTTCTTAGTGTATGTTGCCATGTGCAATTCCTCTCCAGAAATAGCCGATGCAGCATCGGCATACGTCTTGCATTAACCGTTGCACCGTGTGCTTTGTAGCATTCAACTTTTCTTAATGTTTTTGGCCTTCAGTGCTTGCAGAGCCGAGTGGCTTCTTTCGTGAACGCAAGCTTTCTGATTGCCATATTTAATTCCTAGTCTCATTCATGCATTGCTCTTCTTGCTCGATAGCCTGGGTGTAGCCTTGCCTTGTTCGATAACCTTCAGTGTAGCACAAGCTACACTGAAGTGATTGATTACAGAGTCTGGTTTCACTGCTGTCCCACTTGGTCGTGGTCACCATGTTACGTTTCTCGGATGTGGGGACCTGGTAAGTTGCATTGGGAAGCAGTCTCTTGAGGTAAGCACCTGCTCCTGCAGTTTGCACAGCAACATAGACTCCCAATTTACACGCACCGTGATTGGTGCTCCCCGTTCTGTCCTTTCCTGCTGTAGCCATGTGCAAATTTTGCCTGTGGCCTTCGTCAGCTGCAATTTGGCATGAACATAGACCAGCATACGTGCTTACATGATCTGAGGAGTATGAAGTTGATAGCCACCTGGGTGGAGTGGCCCGCAAAAGTGGCTGCCGAAGGTGATGCCCACGAAACCAACTTGTCCATACTGAGACAAATTGGGGCACCAAGTGTGAACCATACATTAGCGGCCCTCTAAAGAAAAGAAACGTGCAGCCTGGAAAGGAGGTAATGGTAAAATGCTGGGTAGTCCATGTTGCTGAGTTGACTGCGGCAGCAGGTGCCTGCGTCACCTGATTGCTTCGCAATGCAACTTGCTAATATTCAACAGTGACTGTCGGTGCAAATAGGTGGGACACGCCGCCCAATCTGTTTGCGCTGCTTGTTGTCGCTCATTACCAGACCACCATGTGTGACGGAGGCCAGCACTATGCCTGTAGTCGGACAGCTGAATGTGCCCTAAGCGACCCATGTACGTGAATGCTCACTGTTGCCATATGGATCTTCACCAATGTATAATGTACTGTGTGGACCTTATGCGGTCATTGATTGCAGCGTCTCATTTCACTATTATCTGACTTGGTTATGGTTGCCGTGTTATGTTTCTTGGGTGTGGCGGCCTGGGCAGCTGCATTGGGAAGCAGTCTCTCGTGGTAAGCATTCGCTCCTGCAGTCCGCACAATGACATAGACTGCCAATTTACATGCTCCGTGATTGGTGCTCCCCGTTCTGTCCTTTCCTGCTGCAGCCGTGGGCAAATTGTGCATGTGGTCTTCCTCGGCCGCGATTTGGCGTGAACGTACACCAGCATTTAGAAGAGTGTGGGTGTAGGCCAGTTGGTGATTCATGATTTGGGAAGTTACCGCAAATAACACACCAGAAAAAGAAAGAGACAACACGAAGCGGTACTGACGACTGTTTATTTAATGAAATGATTACCGAGCTCTTACAGATCAGACACACGTGTGCACCCGAAAAGCAACGAGAAAACCAATAATAACACACAGCGACCTTCAAGAGGGGTGCAATACAAACGCTAAGATACACGCTGATAGACTAGTGAGGCACCTAACACGTGTGTATCACGTGGAAAGAATCAAAAGTTCTTTCTGGGTAACAGCAGATTATCGGCAGAAAAAATGGCCAGCTGAAAAGAGGTTGTAGAGGCAGTAGCCATGCGACGCTTTAAGGATGGTGATTGCGTTAGTTTTCAGTCAGTTGCTGTTACCCAGAAGGAACTTTTGTATTTTCTACGTTATACACACGTGTTAGGTGCCTCGGTAGTCTACAAGCTTTTATCTTAGCATTTGTATCGCACCCCTCTTGAAGGTCGCTGTGTGTTATTATTGGTTTTCTCGTTGCTTTTCGGGTGCACACGTGTGTCTGATCTGTAAGAGCTCGGTAATCATTTCATTAAATAAACAGTCGTCAGTACAGCTTCGTGTTATCTCTTTCTTCGTCTCGTGTGTGTGTGTTTTTTTTTTTGCGGTAATTCTAGACCAGCATACATGCTTACATGGTCCGATGTGTGTGAAGTTGAAAGGCCCGCAAAAAGGCTGCCGAAGGTGATGCCCACGAAACCGACCATGTTCATATTGAAAGATAGACGGGCACCAAGTGTGATCTACACATTCGCGGCCACCGAAATAACAAAAAAGAAACGTGCAGGTTGGAACGGAGGTAACGTTAAATTTCCGGGTAGTCCATGTCGCTGTGTTGGCTGCGGCAGCAGATGCCAGCGTCACCCGATTGCTTCGCAATGCAAGTTGCTCATCTTCAACGGCGACTGTCGGTGCAAACAGGTGGGACACTGTCCAATCTGCTTACATTGCTGGTTGTCGCTCGTTACCAGACCGCCATGTGCGACGACGAAATTGAGCCGTTTACGAGCTCGCGTTAATGATTCCAGCGTATCTCGACATGCAATTTTTATTTCTGCTCTTGTACGAGAAGGTGCACTGCTTGTCTTCTGCCAATAAAGTCGCACGTTCCGTTCACTCACTTGTGGCTTGTTTTTATGGGCGTCAGTAGAGGCTCTTTGGTCTCCTGGCAATTAGAACGCAAAAACTACGCGGCAGCCAAGGCAATGAGGCGTGCCGCAACGCCAATCGGGCGAGCGCGGCGTGTAGCAGCGTATGCGACCGGTAAAAAGCGGCCATATTGAATTTTGCTAAAAAAAAACGTTTCTGCTTCCTGTTTGAGCAGCGCCATCTGTCTTACGCCTAAGTAAGTTCCATGCGCTGCCGCTTCTTATTTTCGTACCACTGTGGAAGGTACAGTTTCCCTTCTCTAAAGTTGGTTCTTTATTCTATGCGCAGACTGTGGTTTGTGCCATTTCTTTTGTGATTCTGTTTTTCTGTGAAAAGCGAGCGGCGAGAATGACGGCCTTGCGATATTTATCCGAAGACGATAGCTTCGAAAGCTATGCAAGGTTTCTTCGGCGTGCAAGTGAACTTCTTTACGGGACTGTGTACAAGCCTCCGCCGTTGACTCCAGTCTGGCATGTGATTGACAGGCTATATTCACTGGAACACTACAACGAAGTAGAATTTCTAGCCCGGTATCGTTTTTCCAAGCGAGCTGTTGCAACCATACTGACAGAGCGGCAACTGCTTTGTAACACTGACAACAGAGGAGCGCCGCTACCTGCTCTGTTGAAGGTCCTCATCGCACTGCGTTTTTACGGAACGGGTGCCATGCAAACTGTTGTAGGGGACCTTGTGCGTGTATCCCTAACCCTCTATATGCCGATGCACTTGAGATAAGACACAGCTAATATGCCTACGTCTGTATCCCAAGTACGTTCGGCTGCCAAACGCCAGTGAAGCGAGGTCAGTCATGACTAGGTTCTATGCCATTGGAGGATTCCCCGGGGTTACTGGGTGCATAGATTGTACTTATATACCCATTAAAAGCCCCGGTGTAGACGACGCAGAAGAGACGGAGGAAGAACGAGCTGCACGCCTCGAGAAGCGTCGTAAGTACGAAGTGGCCAGGCTAGTGGATTCAGATGAGGATAGCACCCGAAACGTGTTCAAGTCACTGGACGACAACCCCTTATCCTCCCGCCTCACCGACCATCGGGCCGTCTTTGTGGCAATTGAGAAACAACAAGATGAAGACTTTCACAATAAATACGTTACCATTTAATAATGTCTAGTCTTTAATATAACCATAACTTAACGAGAGGTAACAACCAAACCTAAACATTCAGACGTACGAAGCTAAATGAAAAAGACATAACTGTAGAGAGAACCAAGCTAAACAATAGGATTAACCGTACCTCTAGCTACGCACACCCAGGCATAACTGAGTTAGGCCACAGCCAATTTTTCTTCCTCCGTGAAATAAGTTTTGCCCGGCATGGCAAATACACACACACACACACACACGCACGAAACAAAACGCAGGCCAAAAAGAAAAAGAAAGCGATGCCTGACCGACCGAACTGTCAGATGCTGCCAAAGTTGCTAGGCTGAGCTTGCTTTCCTGCCATGTGCATCATTTTTGAGCTATTTTTACGTCATTGACGAAAGAAGTGGTATTTATGCCCTTATATAGAAGTAGAAATGCAATTCTAACAGCGCCGGAAGTTCACTTTGGCAATTCATTAGAAATATTTTGCATATTTTCGTTAGTAATCTCCAAACCAGAAGCCTGTAACGTTCCAATTCCTTTGGTGAGGCGTAAAGTCCCTAGATTTTAAGCAAAAAAAATATCTAGGGACTTTAGTGAGGCGCTCCTTCCGCAGGGAAGGTAAAAGGAAGCTTTTAAAATTCGCGATGGCCTTCTGAGGGAGCCTAACGTTTAGGTAGCATGAAGGACTCCTTGCGTAAGGTAGGGAAACGGTCTAAGGTTAGGAGCATTTCTGAATCCGGGCCAGAGTCTCTCCCGTTTTGCTGTTTTTGACGCTGACCGTCCCAGTGCTTTACTTATAGATGGCACATAGGTCATGCGCAAATTGCACTGCAGGGTGCCTATAAACGAGCATTCAGAGCGTTATACGAGTGGTATACAAGCTTCATATGATATAGTTAGCTTAATAGAACTGTAAGCACAGTCAGAGTATATTTACTGAAAATAGAGAAATATTATTCTTGATGCGCAAGTAAGGGCATAAATTTATGGGTGAAGTACGAATTTTACTTAAAAATTATTACAAAAAGTGCTCAAAAGCGTTTTACTTGGTGAATGTTTTAAGCGTGTAGACCAACGGGCGAGTCATGCGGTAACGTTTAAGGTCTCAGTGCAGCGTGTCGTTTAAGTGGGCTGTTTTGTAACAGCCAGTTGAAGTTAATAATGACACTGCTAAAGAAACAGCTTCGCAGCAAGTTGAACACCCGCCGGGGTGGCTCAGTCAGCTAAGGCGTTGCGCTGCTGAGCACAAGGTTGCGGGATCGAATCCCGGCACCGGCGGCCGCATTTCGATGGAGGCTAAATGCAAAAACGCCCGTGTGCTTGCGTTGTAGTGCACGTTAAAGAACCCCAGGTGGTCAAAATTAACCCGGAGCCCTCCACTACGGCGTGCCTCATAATCAGAACTGGTTTTGGCACGTAAAACCCAAGAAAGAAGAAGAAGAAGCAAGTTGAACTGGGATTCTTCAAGCACGCATAAGTCCGCTGTAATATTTTAAGTTCGCTAAGCATGACGCAGGAAGAGGCACGCTAAGCAGCATTTTCACGGGGATGAAGTGCAAAAAATGCCAGTGTACTTACATGTAAGTATTTTCATCTGCAATCTTTGTGCAGCATGCGAAAAGGACAAAATGCGCAAGCGCAATCTTCAGGAACTCAAGCACGCGTGACTTCAAACCATTTCACCGCTTTTTCAGTGCAAATCTTAAGATTTCCTTCTTTATTCTTATCACTAATACAATATCGCTTGTAATATCTTTGCTAAAGCTGTCATTCTTGCTAAGCCGAACATCAGCACTTCAGTGTGACACTTGCAATAATGCGACGGCAACTGCGAAATCCAGCCTCCAGACCACGGATCATCGCCACCATCTGCCACTGCAACAAGCGTGCTTCTTTCCTTCGGGTCAACTGAGCTGAGACTGAACGCCTTGGAACTACCGGAGCTACCGTACTGTCTGACCACCCTATTTCTATTAGTTCTACGAGCCGTTCGCAGTTCCGACCATGACAGACAAAGACTTGGACAAGCTATGCCATTGCTTACATGAGGTGCCGGAAGAGGAACTGGCAATGCTGGACGGCACCTGTATACTTCCAAATGTGCGGGTCACAGGCGTTCCACGGCACCTAGCCGTTGAGGCAATACGCGGCAACTTGAAATCCATGAGATCATTGCATGAGCGGCTTAGACGGATAACATGGGTCTATTGCTGGCTTTTACCGCACGACAGACTAAAAGGGTGGCAGCTTTATCGCCTCAACAGCAGACTGGAACAGTTTGTCACCGATTTCAAACTACACTCTATGATAGCGCAAGAGTTCTGCTGGCGCGGTAGGATAAAGACGTACGTGCCCTTGGCATGCACACATGGCCGCTACGCATGTGTCGTGACCGGCGACCTGGAAGACCAGCCTGTAGAACACAGTCTTCTATGTTTGTGTGCTTGGTTGAAAATGCCCTACTTAGCCGTTCGTTCAGTCGATGTGATTGATACGAGAAACTTGATGCACGCTCTAAATAATGTGATGGGAGGCAGCCTCAATGAACACCTGGTTGGCGGTTACGAGACGTTGAGCAGCGGCTGCACTGCCGCTCTCCTTGACATGAGTCATCGTGCAAGCAGACAGCTGGCAGCGGTGACATTCCCAGAGGTGTTTGGGCGGAACATATAGCCAAACGCCGACGGCCTCAAAATGCATTCTGGTAAGAAATATTTTCGTCGACCTCAAAAATTACGTTTATAAATCGGTGTCACAAAATGAGCCTGCGCTTCTAGGAACAATTTGTGAACGTGTTGGTCCTTCAAACTGTCGAAAAAGTAGTTGGTTGATCAATTAGCCAATTACCAGCTGAGCGTATATTACTCTATTGAGGAAGAAAGAAAATAGTCTGAAGAATAGGCTTTCAAATAATAAGAACTACATGACTCGCCATGAGTTATTCGATGCTTCTTTTCTTCTACAAGTAGACAGCACGCCATACAAAGATTAACTGTTACTAACGTTGTCGTGCAAAATTACTTCTTGTAAGCTGCGCGGAATACACTTTGGCACAAAGATTTGCGGGCAACCATTTTCAATTCACTTTGTCAGTTATATTAAAGGACAGCTTTCAAATTGTTTGGCAGGAAAATGCCTGCACGTGACTTTCACATAACTTGTTTTTGATTTCACGGTGCCGAATACGTACGCCACTATCTTAGAGTTTGCATTCACATTCGCCGCGTAAATTGAAGACGCCTGCGCCTGTTCCATATACATATTTCCTTTCTTTTGTGCATGTATGTGTGTGTGTGTGTGTCTGTGTGTGAGCGCGCCCATTGAATTTAGTGCGTCGAATGTGACTAGAAGCACTAGCAACAACAATCGTGCCGTATCGCCTTTAGAATCTCAGATTGGCACGATGCATTTTCAACAATATCGTGAGCCTGATGATTGGAAAATGAATTTAGCAAAGAACCAATAGAACACCCGGTGTAACATCACTGGTCTCCTCGTGCGCTAAGGGGAGGTGCATTACCTGGCGAAAAATACGCACTTCATTTATTTTGTTTCATTATATGATCCTACATCATTGCGCGGATGAAGTGCAGGTTATACCCGTGGAAAACGACGCTCGAATTTGTTTATTTAAAAGTTTGTTTTAGAATTGAAAAGTTGGAATTGAAAAGTCGCTGTTCTCAACTATATGAGAAACGAAAAATGGCAGCATTTGCTTGAGTTCAGACCAGGAAAATTGTAAAATCTTGCACCTTTCGTCTTTAGGATGGATGAGTGGCGGTTATGTCGGTAAGTATATGATATTTCCAGATTTACTAACAGCATATCAAGAAACCAGCCAGTGAGTGTTTGACCACTTTATTACGAGCTCCTTAACCTTAAAATGTGCATGAAAGTAAAGTTGTTATTGTATTGCAGCATTCAAAGCCCCGGATGAGGTTGCGTGCCATACAGTGGCGCTGCCGTCTACATCTGTACCCTGTCCGATTAGGATGACAGGAGCGCTTATTAAGAACGTCTTGGCCAATCACCCATAGTTGTAGGAACCATGCGCAGATGCCAAAACAGCAGATTCAAACAAGTTGCGAACGTTCCCGGCTACGGTCCTTAGGTGACTGATCCACGGTCATCTCGCTGCCAATGACTGCTCCCCCACCCCCGCCCCACCTCGCCTTAAGCATGAGTACGTGGAAGTAACCTCGTTATCTCGACGTGCTATCGCCTTAGAAAATATATAGTACTGTTTTTTAAGTCGATACTGTTGTCAAAATAATGAGTGCTTTTAATCCACTTTTTTTCTTTAAGGTAAAATCAAACCACATCAGACTGTTATGGAAGACTCAAGGTTGATTCGTCGCGCAAGTTTAAGGGACAGGAAAAGGCGGAACAAGAACTGGCGCTCTCTTGTGCACAAGCTGACCAGGCCGTCGATAAGTCGTGCCAAAGTGCACCTCCACTTCCAGAGTGACATCAAGGGACGTTGCATGTGCAAGTGCTCTTCGAGCCACGGCGCGGCAAAGTTTGGCGGCGCCATTTCAAACTTCTGCCAGCAAGTTTACCAAGCAGAGTACTCGAACGAATGCACACTCGTTACAGTAATTTGCAGTACCTATATCTTAAAACCTTATGCGCTTCCGATGTTGTCTTGGTTGTCAATGCGCAGCGTATCAAAAACACTGCCCCAACAAATACGTTGCTCAAGTATGCCATTCGGTGCCCCCATACTCGTCTGATATCTGCTGTTCAATCTTCAAAATCTTTGATGTGGTTGCTCGTACGTGATCGGTGTATTGCTACAGTAGCTTCAAGGCTGTGGTCTCTATCCGGCGCCGTCATCTGACATGCTGCACTTCTGCTTATTTGCCGATTTGGAGTTCACGTATTACGATGTCTAAATAAAGTGCAACTTATTGCCGTACGGAAGCAACGCTTGTCAATTTGCCTTTGGCCTAAGTGTATTATGGACAGAAGCCCTGCGACGTGGCCCCCAAAGCGGTGACTGAAGACGAATACAGACGACTTGCTCGGGACTAAACACTCCCAACACTTGTGGACTTCACGAACGCCGTAATGCGAGAGGTTTGCGCGCCATTCCGTTCAACTCGTCCGTTCTATACTGGCCACTTGCCTTTTGTACATTGATTTACAATAGAGCACCGCAGCAAATTATTATTCGATGATAACGTAAAACACTACTGCTAAGCTTCCTGTCTGGTGTTCTTCAAAACTATTTCGCGGAAATTTGTTTTGATGCACTATAATTAACTAGCGGGCGCATCACTGGCCATGGTCGATAAGTGGCCGTGGAGATGAGCTCCTGAGAACGAGGGCGCTGTTTTATTCCCACTCATAGCCACCACTGTTAGCTGAGGGTGGAATGCCAATATAATCGCGTACCGGTGCGCCAGGTGCACATTAAACATCAGAAGTGGTGCGACCTTTGGCGAGTTCTCCAAAAAAAAGGTATTACAACTTGAGATGTTTAACGGTGTGCCTCATTATCAGGCCGGGATTTTGGCATCTGAAACTTTGGATTTTTTAAGAATAGCTTTCTTTCCCAGCTCTCCCAACCTTCGTTGCTTCTGATATCTTGCAGAATAGCCTATACTTAAAGAATTGAATTACCTCGGTGCCCCCGCTACAGAAGCGCGAAGCCTTATAACGATTAGGTCACAATCGCACGTATGCTTTTATCGTCTCAACGCCAGCTATATCTTTGAAATGGTTAATGTGTGTGTCACATTGCGTAGCAGCGGTTCCCGAGAGCTCATGCTTGCGTCAGTTGGATTTCCGTCGGACACTGGAACGAAATCACTAAACCTATAGCATTTCATTTCCTGTTTAACGAAAGTTTCGGTTCAGAAGCATTCGAAAATGTTCAGTCTATGTGCGTAAAACATTCCTTTATTTTCACGGCGTTAATTCCTACAAATACATAACTCGTGGGTTTGTCGCGATAGTTGATTTTAAGGAGCTATTTTGGCCGTGTAAGGAATTAGGAGGTATGCTTGCCGTAATGTCAGAAAATTAATGCGCAGCTGCGCGTCTGGCGACTGCAGTCTGAACCACTGTGGTCAATGAAAACGCATGAAAATTTGATGCATCAAGAGTATTTACAAAAGGAAAGGTGTAAAAATGCAATATTTATCAAGGTGCTACCACAGAGTTTACGCACAGTCAGTGGCGAAATATGTTTGCATTGCATTCATTTACGAAGCGGCCACCAGAAGCCGTAAATAACACTCTTGCCTACGTCTAAGCCGGTTGTTTTAGCGTGTGCGTTTTGCACGCGTCCGCTAGGGTAAAGGTCGCTATTGCACGCAAACCCTTGACACGTGAATAGCACTGCAGTGTAGGCACATAGCAGCTCAGCCGTAATTTTGGCAACTACGAAACAGTTGATATGCGTAGGACTTCGTCTTTCTGTGACATATACTTTTGCTTGTAAAACAGCAAATAGAATGGAGTAAACAAAACTAACATCATTTGAAGAACTGATATGATTCTAGTCACAATTTTGGATAATCATACTTTCCAACAATGTTAAATTGTGCCGTCGCATTGTAGATCCTTGCCTAGCTTACGACCACCTCAGTAGCCCTGGATGTATATTTACTGTTGACATGGAAACTTGGTCGGGCGAAAGTACGCGCCCCTTTATATGCAGTGTGTGTGACCACCAATTACCGATTGAAACAAGCGAAAGAGCCAAAGAAGGACATTCGCGCATTAAAAAAATTTACAGGTCCTACGCAGCGTGATAATGCACTCCCCGCGAAGCATCATGAGAACGACGGTGAAACTATTGTATGACAGCGACAGCATAATTTCTACTGGTGTCGTTAGGGGCAAGTTTACGACATGCCGATTGTTGGGTTCCATAGGCATTGGACGGGAGTCGGCGAAATTAGTTATGGGGTTTTACGTGCTAAACCCACGATCTGATGAGGCACGCAGTAGTGGGAGACTCCATCATAATTTGGTCTACCTAGGGTTGGTTAACATGTACCTGAATCTAATACCCCTGACACACGGGCACTCTAAGGTCCTTTAGGTAAGGGGGTATCTACTGAAAAGGCGTTCTAGTGCAGTGACACACGACAATGGAGTATCTCCCTTCCGACAAAGTTCCTTTGCGGTAAAGGAGATCGCCCATCAACTTTTCGAGCGGAAAGGTGTACTCTTGCATACAGCGTGCACAACTGTACAGAACCTGTTACATAGCTAAGGCGCCCCGTAAATATTCTTTTACCCTGGAAAATGTTTTAAAATTTAGCGGTAATGCGATGTGTCGAACAGTGAAGATTTACTCTAGCTATACTCTCAAACGCCTGCGCCACGTCCGTAGCGCCGCCATGTTGAATTCCAAATATGCGCATTATAAGCCATCAAAATGGGAGAAAATGTTTTTAGGTTCTACAATCACTAAATGTAATCTACATGCGCAGATTCTTGTAAATGTTTTCTCTCTCGCTGCTTTAATAAGCAGTGCTTTTTTTTGGGGGGGGGGGGGCGGCGTTCTTCTTCTCCTTCTTTCTGGGGTTTTACGCGCCAAAGCCAATTGTGATTATGAGGCACGCCGTAGTGGAGGGCTCCGGATTAATTTTGACCACCAGGGGTTCTTTAACGTGCTCTACAACGCAAGCACATTTCATTTGAGGAAGGAAGGAAGGAAGAGAAAGCAGGGAGGTTAACCAGAATAAAGTCCGGTTGGCTGCCCTACATCGGGGGAATGGGAAAATGGAACACAAAGATGACAGGGAGGGAGAGGGGGAAGGAAAGAAGGGAAATTAGCGGTTAGTTCGCTGACGCGTGTGTTATTGCACTAACAGTCACAGACGTTGACACCTAAAGAAGTTAGTGCGCTGCCGTGTGCCATCGGCGCAACTCCTTTCTGCAAGGGTTACTTCAGAGTAACAAAAGGGCTTTCCTGCAAAAGACTTTACTTTTGCCCGTGTGTCAAGTGTATAAGTACACTAGTGTTTTCCCATCCCCCCCCCCCCCCCCACCACCGCCCCCCTTCAAAATACGACTGCCGTGGCCAAGAAAGGTGGCGAAAGTAACAAAGATTGTTACGTGATATGCTACTCTTTACCAATCGAGTAACATCTATACGAATACGTCGTGTGGTGTGTGTTAAAATGGCTATGGCAGTTGTACTCCTGTGATAAAACATTAAAACCTGTGCGACCTCAGACAATCATGAAGGCGGCACAATATCACAAAACTTCCACGTAGCATTAGCTGTTGCAAGGAATGGACTGGGGAATGTGGGCCTATCACGATTGTGATCCAGTCGAACATGGTGTTTGATAGCGGGAGCAGTCACGAGGCAATATTTTGAGAAACTGATAGGTGACGCAAGTTCCAGGCAGTCTCAAAAAGCTAGTCGACTTTCCCACGAAAGAAATATGCGTGTGATCGTGGCCTTATCAGTAAGGCATTAGGCAGCTGTACAGGAAGACAGAGGTTTAGATCCTGCCATTGATGTCACATTTGTTTTTAGTGAATACGCCCACAACGAAGTGAGACAAGAACATACCCTTCAGAAAGTGTCTCGAATGAGGAAAAAGAATGCATCACATTAGTAACACTACTTGCAACGACTGGTCATCTAGCATGGTAACGATTCTGGCTAACAGATGGTGTGGTTGCAGAGGCTTGCGCATGATAAGCAGAGCCTGCTCGAATGGCAACGTTATCTTCACCATGGTAGTGCTGCTTACGCTGTAGGTGAGATCGTCTGCAGCCTCGCTGGCAGACCACGACACTACGTGATCGATGGCAACGCCGACAACGAAAGCGAGACCACATGTATGAACAACATTGTTCAGATGATCACAACGAATACATGCTGACGCGACAATTTGTTCCGTGGCATATTGGAAAACAAAGAGTTGTCTCTGTGTCAGGTACAATGAGAATCACTATGGAGGAGAAAGTAGCGTGGCGAGAGATAGCTGCATGAGCGTATTTATTGCTTTTGCATCCAAGACACACGGGCAGATTGCACAAATCAGCGGGTAGGCGCTGCGCATGCAACAAACCATCAAAATCAACAAACGCGAGAGATGCGGGACATCTGCACTTGGCATACTGTCATTTCACTTCTAATACGATGGGATCGCAGACGTAGACAAAGGAAAGGAACTGTTAACGTCGGGGTGGTCGGGCTGGTGATTGGGCGGCATCTACAATGCTCTGGAGACTCAGGGTCAAGGTGATAGAACTTGTCTATATCCGTAATAATAGGAAGACATTGTTAGAAAAATCGCAGAGGGACAAAGACGGTGGAATAGAGGACTGGTGCTTTCTAAGAGCTTTAGTGCTTTTTTAGGAAATCTTGAGCTTGTACTAGCTGGTGAATTTTCATCTTTTTTTGTGCTAGCCTGAGAAAACTAGGACTAGCACGGATACAAAGCAACGGGACTGAATAGGTTAAGAACAACCTGTTCAGTTGTGATGATTGTTCAATGTATTTATTCAAGCACGCGCAAAATAGATGGCTGTTTTAGAAACGGAGATTACGTAAAAACCACAGTGAGTTCCCATGACAGCGCCACTCTTAAGTGGAAAGGAACATCGAAGGCATTTTGATATGCAGCAAAACAACTGAATCACACTCGGTTTAACATCATATCTGTTTTTTTTTTTTGACAAGCTGCAAAACTTGACTGCCGCTTAGCATACGCCCGAGAGAAGGAAGGCGAAAGCCTGCGTGTTAAGGAGACATTCATGAAATTACTTGACATTCTCATTGCAATGCGTTGTTTCGTTCTATTGCTTGTTTTGTGCTTCCAAAGGCCATGGGTTTGAGTGCCTTAATTAACTCTATCTTAATTAAGGTAGAGTTACTAAAGGCACTCGAACCCACGACTTTTGTTGGTGCCACCATGTAGCATGGTGGTTCCATGAATCGTTCTAATGCATTGCTACTTCCTATTGCTTTCTCCCACCATAGGTGGTTCGACTCGCAGCAAAGGTCGAGGATATGACCGCCAAAAAAGGTAGTGGGTCCGAGCGCCTTGATAAACTTAATCTTAAGTAAATGTGCCTGAATAACAAAGGTCCTTCGTTCGACTATAAATGACGGCACCAGCAATGTTCGTGCAAATAAATTTTTTGGATGGCCAAATTTTCGACCCATCAGCCATCTAAGTCTCATGGGCCAACATTCACTGTCAGATGGGTTCTGCCGGATTTAAAGCGAACAGCCTTCTTTATCTCTTTGCGCTCTTTTCGTGGTAGGTCGCTGGTACGCCAGTAGGTCGCACATGATGGTGGGAAGGCGTGGGAACGCGCCTGGGGAAATTGTAGGGCTCTCGGGGCGCCAAGTTTCGCAGAGGGGCGACAAGATGACTGCTCCACGCTGCTTTCAAAACGGGCAAATTCACTAGGAATCCAAATAATGAAATAGTTGGCGCCATCGGCACCAAGTAAGCCTGCAGGAAAATCTTTTTCATCTTTTTTTGTGCTAGCCTGGGAAAACTAGGACTAGCACGGATACAAAGCAACGAGACTGAATAGGTTAAGAGCAACCTGTTCAGTATTCATGATTGTTCAATGTATTTATTCAAGCACGCGCAAAAATAGATGGCTGGTTTAGAAACGGAGATTACGTAAGAACCACAGTGAGTTCCCATGACTGCGCCACTCTTAAGTGGAAAGGAACATCGAAGGCATTGAATATGCAGCAAAACAACTGAATCACACTCGGTTTTAGCATCATGTCTGTTTTTTTGTTTTTTTTGACGAACCGGCCGGAGGTGGCCATCCAGGGACTCCATCGTTTTCACAAACATCAACACAACATCCGTTGGTTTGAGACCAACTAAGTTTTCGTTGAACCGATAAAGCAGCCACGGGCTGAATATGCCGCGTGGTACGATCCAGGAGTACAACGTGGCTACAAGCTGAAGCCGTTCTTTAGGCTTTTTGGTGGCTTGCAGTGTGCGTAGGATTGTGTCGACAGCCGCTAACAGACTCAGGCCGTTGATCCGTGGGAGCCACGGGAACTTGGTGTTGTCCAAGGAACGCACTTCTTCAAATGGCAGGCAGTAGAAAGTGCAGCACAGCTTTCCTATTTCCTTGGCCGACATCACTGAAACTTGGTGCTGAACTAATTGTTTTCAATTGGTCTTGTGTTGTTCTCGTCGCCTTTCGCGTTTTATAGCGGCGAGCTTTCACTGAAGTACTTCGGTATCTTGCTTTTAAAAAACGCGTATCCGGGCATTGAGTGTTCTCGAATAAACGAGTGTTTCTATGTTTCAATATTTTCGGCGGAATCAGATACTTATGTTCTGTGACCCACCGTAAACACGTAATCTTATATAGAACTGAAATAAAAAGTTGTCGCAGTTTCACCCGAAAGGCGAAGCATCAATTGCGATAGCAACTTAGTAGAGAGCTATACGAAGTAAGGATAGTAGTTTTATCCGCTGTACAAACTTGGACATGCAGCAGCACCGGCAACACACAGCACTGTTGTCGACGCCGTCGGCGTTTTGCCCGCGTTCGCACAAAATGCGTGCGGCGTTGGTGACTGTTGCCGGAGCCTCTGATATAAATAGGCACTTGGTGCCGCAGCTAAACGTCGCCTCCCTTCCCTGCCCCCCCCCCGCCCCCCCCCCGCCCCCACGGCCTTTCGTGTGTCAGAAGAAGGCGCGTTTGCTCTACATATATGGTGATTGTAAAGGAGGAAAGAGACGCCTACTTCTGCAGCCCTTAAGGGAGCACGGCACAGAACGCGCGCTTGTTCTCCGCCGTGCGTTCACTCCCCGTGAAAGCGCGCGTCCCTCGCGCCCTTTCAATCGCACATACAGCGTTCGGCGGCGCGCGGCGACGATTTCATCTCCATTGACGTCATACGGAACCTCACGGCGACGGCGACGGCGACGGCTACGGCGACGGCGACGCCGACGGCAGAAATCTGCTTTGGAGTGTCCATATAATTGCTATCGCAATAAAAGAACAAAGGTTAGTTATAGACAAACCAGATCTATGAAGGTAAACATTTAGGCGGGGAAGCTTGATAATATCACCTCGCATTGTCGTGAAAGGCATTTGCTCGTGTTCCACCGGAAATTTAGATGTCGAAAATCCTCTGCGGAAAGTAGGGATGATTTAGTACAATTTAGAAATAAAAAGCGTTTAAATCTAGCACCTGTTATAAAAGCGAAATCAGGAAGGATATTTAAGACAGGACTATTTAGTGACAATGATCCGAGCGAGTCAGCTGATTCATTTAAAGAAATTCCACTATGACCGGGGACCCATAGAAAGCGGACTTCAGACAAAGTGTCTGGAACAAGGGTCGAAAATATACTCAGTAGGTGTGAATGATTTGTAGAAGTTATATGTGTACAAACCGACAGCGCATCGGTAACAATTATTACTTTCGATGTCTGGGTACCCAATTTTCTAATGGCTAGAATGATGGCCAGAAATTCTGCAAGAAATATTGGGGTGTAATCTGCTAGACGAAGGGCAAAAGACCAGTTAAGCTGATTTGAAAAGATGCCCACTCCGGCCTTCTCAGCATTTTGTGTAGCGTCCGTAGAAATAACCAAGTGAGACTGAAATTGATTAAGATGATCTTGAAGGAGACCTTCAAGTATGCGTGACGGAAGAAGTTTAGCGTGTTTTGGAAAAATATCATCAAAAATCAAGTTCACCTTTAACGAATCAGTTTTTGGAGAAATCAGGCACGGTAGGCGAACATGAAGTTTTGATAACAGCGTCTGAACAAAAACAACTTGAGGTTGTCGATAACGCCGCCAATGTGTTCGGAAAAATAAACCGGGATAATTTATGAAAACGGATTGCAAACGGGATAGGGATGTATCATAAAGCTTTAGAAAAGTCACGGCAGTAAGTTGCTTAAACCTGGACTCAAGCGGGAAAATTCCAGCCTCCAGATAAAGCACATCATTAGCCCCAAACGTGGCAACCCAAGACAAAGAGGTAGCTCTTGCCTTTCTAGCAGTATTAAAGGTCTTAGCTTGTATGCTGCACATCCTGAAAAAATAACACAGTCGAATTCGAGAATAGGGGGGACGTAGAGTTTGTAAATCATCAGCAACGTAGCGGTACGCATACCCGTCTTTTTATTACTGAAATGGCGCAAGAATGCCATTGCACGTGCTCCTTTCCTAGCATTTGTTTCGATTTGCGGTTGCCAGTTTAGTGTACCATCATAGGTTATCCCCAAGTACTTCACAGCTGCAACTTGCGGTATTGGCTCATTTCGATAATGAAGAGAAATGAAAACGGGATTTGATAATGGAAATACAAGTAACGCGCATTTCTTAACGTTAAGGGAAAATGACAGTCCGTCCAGCCAGATCTCGAGTGCAGACAAATAAGATTGTAAAATTTGGTGCAACGTACTGATATCCCGTGATGAGGAGAAAAATGCAATGTCATCAGCATAGAGGTAGAGTTGCACATCCTGATGAGTTGGGACAGAAGATAACAAAATATTAAACAAAAGCGGAGAAAGAACTGATCCCTGTGGTACGCCTCGCGTCTGTTTATACGTACCTGATGTCACCCCATCCTTGAAACAAAAGAATTTTCTATCAGAAAGAAACTCTTCTATCCAGGCCACTATATAGTCTGAAACAGCACAGCTCACTAATCTAGAAATTAAAATTCCATGCTCGACACTGTCATATGCATTTGTAATATCTAAAGTTACTAAAGCTGATACGTTTCCTGATAATCCTGCGAGTCGAATGCGGCTTTCTAAATCAACGTGACCTGACCATACTGAGCAATGAGGCCTAAATCCTATTTGCCTCGAGCACAGAATACCCTTGGAAGAAGTGAATTCATTGAGCCGGATATGGATTAATTTTTCTATTATTTTGACTAGGTTCGATGTAAGGGAAATCGGCCGAATGTTGTCCAAGACATATCCGAGGTTTAGATTTTTTAGTAAAAGTATAACTTTTGCAATTTTCCAGGAGTCCGGGATCCACGTATATTGAAGGGAACTGTTAACTATATTCAAGAGCTCATTAGGGAAAGAATTAAATAATAATTTAATCATTGCTGTTGTGATACGGTCAGGTCCAGGAGCCGATTGATGAGCAGTTAAAATGACATCGGATAATTCTGTCATGGTGACTTCTACAAACTCGTATGTCGAACTATGAAGCCTTCTAGGTCTAGGACACAGCGAAGAAAAACGAGCTTCAAGACCTTTCGCGATGTCATCTAGGAAATCTGCCGCTTCTTTGGGGCATAGTACATCGGAATGTGACCATACGGACTGCTGGAACGATTTTTTGCTCCGTAGAAACCTAAAAAGTGCAGATATTTTTTCTGGTTTTGATAAAGATGAATGCAGTCCGTTTTTTTGTTCATCTTTAGCTTTTGCCGCAGTTCTTTTAAATACAGCTGCATAGAATTTATAGTCAAGCCAATTTTTCGGTGAATGATTGTGTTTGAGACTTTTCCATGCTGCTTTCCTGCGCCTATAAGCTCGTGTACATGCTTCATTCCACCAAGCTGAGTTTTACGGTGAGCTCCCAGACATCACCGTAAACTCAGCGGACTGAATCGAAGAATGTAAAAGCGATACCACCGAGTCAGCCCTCCGCTGTTCATCACTAGGGGTTAACGATGATACCCCTGCATTTATAGCTGACTTATAAGTTTTATAATTAATGAGCCGTTCTTGCCGTGCAATAGAAACCTGACGTGAAAGCATAATTTCAAATGTAATGGGTAAATGATCGCTACTTGTTCCATTATCAAAGGTGTCCCACGATGAAATAGCCATCTGAGCGGAAGAGAAAGTCATGCCAAATGCAGATGAGAATCGCCCATGTAGAAAAGTAATTTGACTTGAATTGTGACATTGAAAATTCTTATCATTGGTCCAATTCCACAGCCTCTTTCCACAAACATCCGTTTTCATTCCCCAAGATGTATGATGAGAATTAAAGTCTCCTGCAAGGAGCATTGCATGTGAACAATTTCGGCACAATGAGTCCAGGTGATCAGTGCACTTGACTCCATTCGGGAAGTACACATTAGCCACTGTAAATGCAGCGCAACCAGGCAGTAAAAAACCTAAACCTAAAATTTCACAGTCTGAACATACATGTTCAAAGTTACAGTTACCTTGTGGTACATTTTTGAGGAAACTAACACTAGTAGCCCACCGCCTCTACCTGGGCGATCTAAACGAAATGTTCGAAAATTATGAATAGTAAATCGTTTATGTGATGAAAGCCATGATTCTTGAAGTAAAATAATATCTGGAATTATATTATGAACTAGATAAAGTAGGTCAACGTAACCGGAGTAAATAGAGCGGAAATTTCATTGAAGGACTCTTACTGATGCTATTGTGATCCTAGTATGGATGATTCCACGGCAGAACGCAACGCATCCTGCTCGTGGTGTTCAATATTTTTTTTTTCATTTTTCGCCTTAGATTTAGGAGAATCAGTTGGAGACAGTGGGGAACTCTTACGTCTATTGCTGATGGTTCCAAGCCTCATGTGCCCAAAAGAGGTGCTGGGCACCGCAGTCGGTGATAGCGGAGAAGCCACGGAGGTATCAGACTGAACCTCTGCCTGTCTGTCCAAGTTTGTTTCTTTTGAATATTGAGCAGAACTAGCAGCCGAATTGGGGTCAGTAATAGTAGAGTGCGATTGAAGGAGGCTGTTGAATTTAGCAGTCAGCATCTCGGTAATACCTTCGGCAAACGTGTTGAAAAGTCGCTCCATCACTATTGGCATTGCCTTGTCAATAGCGGCGGCTACAGCGGCCGAAACCGTGGCTTCTAGGGATGTGGGCTGACGGGATGCAGCAGCTGCGTATCCAACATCACGCTCTTTAATTTCTGCTGTGTTCCGCACGAGAACAGTGGCGTTTCTTTGCACTCTCAAGCACCTGAATCTCCCGCCCTCGCGCAGGACAGTTATTATCCGTAGCAATATGTGCTCCATCGCACAAGCAGCACCTTGGCTCATCTACGTCACATGCTGATGCGGAATGAGAGCCGCCACAGCTGAAGCATCTCACAGAAGATCTGCAAGCATTCGCGTTGTGTCCATATCTCCAGCAGTTTCGGCACTGCAGGGGTCTAGGTGTCAATGTCTCCACACGGAATAAATATGGCCATGCCTTCACCTCGGACGGGCGCGTTAAGCCGGCGAACGAGACAATAACACTCTCAGTAGGAACGTGGTTATCACACACTGATCTATTGCATCTGTAGACAGAAACAGCACCAGCCGGAGAGAGCATCTTTAAGAAGGCCTCAGGAGTGATATTAGTGGGAGCCCCACGAACAATGCCTTTCACGCATGCAAGATGCGGTGGCACGAATGCACGAACCGGGATGCTAGCGAATCTCGAGCAGTTAAGTAAGTCATTGAGGCATTGAACGTTAGACGACTTACATAGAATGCCAGTCTTGCCAAACCGCCTCACCTCCGAGATGTCAATGAAATGTTCCCTTATGGCACGCAGCTCCTCCTGGACGCTTTCCGATTCAGTCAATGGAATGGATCCACCATCCGTGGGAACGAGCGCCACGGGCAAGGTATTCACTCCGTTCCGAAGGAAACACTCCAAAGGCGCCGACTCAGTGGGACGGCTTGCCGACCAGGGCGAGCCCTGGCCGGGACCAGAGACCGGCATTCACGGTCCCTGGAAAGGAAAGGAAAGAAAAAGAAACAACCTTTAGAATGAACAAAGTACTGAAATCAGTTAAAATGTGGCCAATCCCCTCTCGGACACGTCAGCGATCGAGGAGCCCAGCGATCAGGACCGTGATCAGGATTCTGGCCCTGTCTGCT